>NC_085926.1:188752727-189055757 GCF_029289425.2 Pan paniscus | reverse complement strand
ATCATGTAATAGAAACTTCTACCATGACAAATGCCTTCCTTTCACCAAGAATTTGGAGATAAGAGAAATAAAGTAGTTCTTTAGCTTAAACTAACAGATTCAGCATTTGCTGGATGAGGACAGAATGTTTTTTAGGCTTAAAAACTCAAATGTAATAATACACTAAGACACAGAGGTAACATAACAGAACAATATTTACAGAAACAAATTTTATGACAGCACCATCATGCAGAAAAGAGGAGAGAAAAAGAGACATGTAATCAGATTTGACTGGTGTATGTGTGTGTGTGTGCATGTGTGTGTACGTGTGTGTGCACAAGTGTGTGTTTGTGTGCGTGGATGTGTTTGTGTGCATGTGTGTGTGTGCGTGTGCGTGTGCATGTGTGTGTGCATGTGTGTGTGTGTGTGCTCATGCACATATCCACTGACAGTGGGTGCTGAGTATCTTCCTTACTGCAAGGACAGCAGGTGTGCAAAATATATTAAAATCAATTTATCATGGCCTATAAGCTAGTCCTGAGTCTAAATAGACACTAGCTACTTAAAAAATCATCTACCAAAAATTACATAACTTAACAAATTATTCTGTTGGCCAACCTTGTGCATTTAGTTTGTAAGAGTTGAAGACCTATTAATTCTAGTCTAAATAAACAATATATTTATCAGTCCTCTCAGAGACTGCTTTTTAAACACGTGTATCTATATTCTTGGTCAATATTTTCTTTACTATTTTAGCTCTAAAAAGCAAACTCTAAGAGTGGTATAATTTTTGAAGTCAAAATATAGATATATTTTTCAGTGAGTCTGAAGACAGTGTGTTTATAGAACATGGCACAGAATTTATAAATGTTGTGCAAAGAAATGTGGGGTTAAAAGCTCCCTGGAGTCAGTTGTTGGGAGAAAAGTCCAGGTAACTTTATAAACCTTTCTCATTTTTATTTCTAATTAATCTAGCATGTTTCCTTTTCCTTAACAGGTATTTTTTTTTCCAGTACATTCTACTGGAAATTTATATAGAGAAGAAGCATAACTGAGGACAATTCCCAACTGGCCTGACTTCCTATTAAAGAGGAAGAAGAAACACTTGCTACTTTTGTTTTATAAGATAAATTAATGCTCCAGACCTATCTATGTAGCCTGTGTTTTCACTCAGTGCCTCTGACATGAATTTCCTTTAACCAGATTTGAAATTCCTTTATTTCACTGTGTAACATCTTCAGGTGTTGATTGAAACATGTATTTGGATGGAAAATGAAATGGGATGATTTTGGCCAAGCCAATTACCTCTTTGCACAGAAACACAATTCAATTGTTATTGAATCAAGCATACCAAATGGAAAATTTTACAATGATTGATAATAGAGTTAATAGAAAAGTTAAGTTTCAGGCTCTTAAAGAAAAAGACACTGCACCTCTTTAAAGGATAGAAAAAAATGCTAGAAAAGTGCTTAAGTCCAGACCATCTTTTTGCCAACTAAAAGACTCACCTTTCCAGCAAGGCAATTGTATGTTTAATATATCTAGCAATACTGTGGATTATTTGATGCTCTACATCAGAATCTAGCAGTTACATAGAGGATGACCCCTGAGCTATTAAGCAGTCTGCAAATTCTGCCATGTGAGGGAGAATTTTAGAAAGTAGGGATGCCTCAAAAATAACTTTCAACATTGTCCTTTTAGCTTCACTCATTCTCAACATTTTAATTTACGTCAACATTATCTTTGACTTGGACTTTATAGTATCATGCTATTTGTCTTTCTGCCTCTAACTTCGCGGTATCATCAGTCACTCACTTTGCTATTTTAGCTATCTTTCTTTTTTTTTTTTTTACATTTTTTTTTATTATACTTTAAGTTTTAGGGTACATGTGCACATTGTGCAGGTTAGTTACATATGTATACATGTGCCATGCTGGTGCGCTGCACCCACTAACTTGTCATCTAGCATTAGGTGTATCTCCCGATGCTATCTCTCCCCCCTCCCCCCACCTCACAACAGTCCCCAGAGTGTGATGTTCCCCTTCCTGTGTCCATGTGTTCTCATTGTTCAGTTCCCACCTATGAGTGAGAATATGCGGTGTTTGGTTTTTTGTTCTTGCGATAGTTTACTGAGAAATCTGTTAAAATTACTTCTCTTGTTGTAACTGTTACACGGCAATCTATTAACTTTTAATGAAAGTGCTGTCTCCTTTGCATGATTGCACAAGAGATTCCATAATTTGCTTTCCATCTATATTGCTAGTCTATTCTTCCTTCTTTATTCTATCCTCCAGTAATATGTAACTACCTGTTCTTTGACAAATCCTCCGTGCAAATGCGTGTCCCTACTTTCTGTGTCTGAAAAAAAACTTTAAATACAGAAAAGTGTGAAATACAACATAAAAGAAAAACAACAAACTAACCATTAATTCCACTGACCCTTATATAAGGGTATAACACTTATATATGGTATGTATAACATATATAGATTAACTATATATATAATATATATGAGTTTAAAGAGCAAAATGTAGATTATTTTACTCCTTAAGAAAACATCAATATCCTTAGAACTATATTAACACTGAACATCTCTGACTTCATTTCTATTATTTTCTGTCATTTTATTTCTATATTTTTAAACATAGTTATAGTTAATGTTATTATTCTTCAACAAGGATTTACTAATAATCATTTTGGCTCCTGATTGTTTTATGGATTTTAAAACGTTTCTCTATGTTCACTATTCCTTTCTTCTAGAATATATCTTTTAGTAGTTATTATAGCAATTATCTAATAATCATCATCATTCTTACTTTTGTATATCTAAAGATACCATTTTTTGTCACTAATCCTTGACCGTTTAACAGGGACAAAATTAAAGATTTGTAGTAGTTTTACCACAGGTAAAAAATCTCACCTCAATTATCTTTTGACTGACTAATAAAAGGGTATGTGATTCTAGATTTGCAATGATTTTGCTCAATGACATTGAGACAACATTTCTGAGATTAGTGAAACTTTGTCACGATTTATTATCTTCTGTTTTTCATACATTGTTGGATTCTATTTTCCAGAATTACGGTTGGTATTTTTACATGTACATTCTTGAGGGGGAATGGACTATAATTGCCTTTTACTATATTGTCAGTTTGGTTTTGTTATGAAGTTTACAATGGTTACAAAGTTTTCAAAGTAATACAAGTTATGTGAGAAATTAAAGTACAATAAAAAATTATGTGTTAGTCTGTTTTACACTGCTATAAAGGAATACTTAACACTAGGTCATTTATAAAGAAAACAAGTTTATTTTGGCTTACACTTTTGCTGGCTGTGCCAGAAGCATGGTATCAGTACCTGCTCCAGTTGAGGGCTACCAGAAGCTTCCAATCATGGCAGAAGCTGAAGGAGGAGCAATCATGTCACATGGCAGGATGGGGAGAAAGAGAGAGAAGGGGGAGATCCCAGTCTCCTTCACACAACCAGATCTCGTGTGAGCTAATGAGTAAGAACTCATTACCAAGGGGATGATGTTAAGTCATTCATGAGAGATCTGCCCGCATGATCCAATACCTCCCACTGTGCACCACCTCCAACATTGGAGATTATATTTTTAACATGATATTTGGAGGGGACACACATCCAAACCATAACATTCCATCCCTGGTCCCCCAGATCTTATATAATTCTCACATTGCAAAATACAATAATCTTTTCCCAACAACCCTCCAAAGACTTAACTCATCCCAGCATTAAGTTCAAAGTCCTGAGTCTCATCTGAGACTCAAGCAAAGTTACTTCCACCTATAATCCTGTAAAACGAATATGAATTATTTAATCCCAAGACACAATAGTGGTGCAGGCATTGAGTAGACATTCCCATTCCAAAAGACAGAAATTGGTCAAAACAAAGGAGCAATAGGCCCCATGCAAGTGTGAAACTTAGCAGGGCAGATATTGAACATTAAAGTCCAAAATAATCTCCCTTGACTCCGTGTCTCACAGCCTGTGCACACTGGTACAAGGACTGGGCTTCCAAGGCCTTGGGCAGCTCGGTCCCTGTGGCTTTGCAGGGTGCAGCCCCTATGTCTGGTGTTTGTTCCCCAAACAAATGGATTGGAGTTGAGTGCCTTCAGCTTTTCCAGTCTCAGGATGCAAGGTGCCTATGGCTCTACAATTCTGGGACCTGAGGGGTAGCAGCCCATTTCCCACAGCTCCACTAGGCAGTGCCCCACTGGAGACTGTGTGGGAGCTCTGACCCCACATTTCTCCTTGGCACAGCCCTAGTAGAGTCTCTCTGTGGGGGCTCTGCCCCTGCAGGAGGCTTCTACCTGGGTACCAGGGCTTTCCAAAACGTCTTCTGAAATCTAGGCGGAGGTTGCCAAGCCTCTCTCAGACTCACATTTTGTGTGTCTGCAGACTTAACACTATGTGGAAACTACCAAACCTATGGCTTGTGCCATCTGGAGTGGCAGCCTGAGCTGTTCTGGGGCCCTTTGAGCTGGAGCTGGAGCTGGAGCAGCTGGAGCTGGAGCTGGAGCAGCCAGAATGTGGGGAGCAATGTCTCGAGTCTAAGCAGGGCAATGGGGCCCCAGGCCTGGGCCCTGAAACCACTCTTTCCTCATAGAGCTCTGTGCTTGTGATAGGATGGGCTGTCTTCAAGATCTTGGAAATGCCTTCAAGGCCTTATTCCTATTGTTTTGGATATTAGCACCTGGCTCCCTTTTACTCAAGCCAATCTCTCTGGCAATTGTTGCTCTGCAGCCTGCTTGGATTCTTCTCCTGAAAAGACTCTTTCCTTCTCTATCACAGGGCCAGGCTTCACGTTTTTTCAAATTTTAATTCTCTGCTTCTCTTTTAAATATAAGTTCCAACATTAAGTAATTTCTTTGCTCCAATATATGATTGTTGGCTGTTAGAGGTAGCCACACAGTATCTTGAAAGCTTTGCTGGTTAGAAATTTCTTCAGCCAGTTACCCCAAGTCATCCCTCTTAAGGTCAAACTTCCTCAGATTCCAAGGACATGGACATGATACAACGAAGTTCTTTGCTCTGGTTCCTAATAACTTCCTCATTTTCATCTGATCCTTCGTCAGTCTGGCCCTCACTGTCCATATTTCTATCAGCATTTTGGTCATAACCACTTAACCAGTCTCTAAGATGTTTCAAACTTTCCCTCATTTTCCTCTCTTCTTCTGAGCCTTCCAAACTCTTCCAACTTCTGTCTAATACCCTATTCCAAAGAGGTTTCGCATCTTCAAGGACTGTTATAGCAATATCCCACTCCTTGGTACTAATTTTCTGCATGAGTTTGTTTTGCACTGCTATAAAGGAATACCTGAGACTCAGTCATTTATAAAGCAAAGAGATTTATTTTGGCTTATAGTTCTGTATGTACCTGGGCACTCAGGCGTTCCTCCTAGACCTCTGGTCCTGTGATGGGAGGGGCTGTCTCCATGGTCTTGGAAATGCCTTCAAGGACTTATTCACATTGTCTTGGCTACTAGCACTTGGCTCCCTTTTACTCATGTTAATCTCTCTAGCAATGGTTGCTACGCAGCCTGCTGGCACTCTTCTCCTGAAGATGCTCTTCCCTTTTCTACCACAGGGACAGGCTGCAAGAAGCATAGTAGCAGCATCCACTCCTGGTGAGGGCCTCAGGACACTTCCAATAAAGGCAGAAGACAAAAGGGGAGTCATTTTGTCACAGGGTAAGAGAGGGAGGAAGAAAAAGAAAGGGGAGGCCCCAGGCTCTTTTACACAACCAGATCTTGTGTGAAATGACTGTGAACTCAATCATTACTAAGGGGGTGGCACTAAGCCAATCTTGAGGGATCAGCCCCATGATCCAGCACCTCCCACTAAGTCCCACCTTCAACATTAGAGATTATATTTCAACATGATATCTTGAGGGGAAAAACATCCAAACAATATCAGGTTATGACACTTTCACAAAATAATTTGGAAGCTATTCTTTTTTATTCTGCGTTCTGTAAATATTTTTATAAATTGCACTTATCTATTTCTTAAATGTTTGGCAAAACTTACCTGTAAAGCAGGTTATTACTTTTATTGTTATTACTGTTTTTATTAGTTTCTAACTTTTAAAATGAACTTCCATTGATTTATTGTATTGTGGTCACAAGATGTGGTTTACATGATGCCAGTCTTTTGACATTTGTTGAAACTAGTTTTATGGCCAAGTACATGGCATATTTTCCTAACAGTTTCTGACATTTTAGTATACTTTGTGTTTCCAATAAAAGGACTCAAGGTTTTAAAAGTGTTCACCAAAATAAATTTGTTAATAGAAGTATTCACATCTTACATATCCTTATTCATTTTCATCTATTTAGTGTGATTATCCCTGAAAGAATCATGCTAAAATTTCTTACTAAAATGGTGGTATTGTTGTTCACATCTCTTTGTTGACCTGTCAATTTTTACTTTAATTTGAGGTTTTGTTATTAGGTGCATATTACATTAAAATTGCTATGTCAATCGGATCATTGCTGTGTAATCCTGATGATTCAGTCGTTTATCTTTATGTGTAATGATACTTTTTACCTGAACATCTGCAGTCAGCCCTCTGTGTCTGTGGGTTTTGCATCAGTAGATTCAACCAACTGTGGGTTGAAACCTGCAGATATGAAGGGCTGATTGTGCTATGCCATTTCATATGAGGGACAAGATGTGATCACCCTTGATAACTGATGACGTTCCTTAGGAACATCAGGCTCCTCAGAGGAGTGAAAGTACCATCCCCCAGGTGAGAGAAGGAGCCAGCCGGGCTTCCTGGGTCGAGTAGGGGCTCAGAAAGCTGTGAAACTCACTCATTTCTTGCATCAGGACTTCCTTCGGTCCTGGATGAATAATATTGAAGATATATACTTAAAATATTCCTAACACCAGGATTTGTGCATGTGTTTTCTTCCCCAAGAAAGCTATAAACAGTGAAAATTTTGCTCTAAGTTTCCCTGTGTCCTCTCTCCCTCTCTCCCTTCCCCTCCCCTAAAACTAAAAGGAATGTTAACTGCACATTTTTCTGTGACCAGCAGCCCAATTCCAATTCCTTGTGAACATACTTTGTAAAGTCCTGTAAGATCCTGTCTCCTTTGCCAGGCCGCTGCAAGGTCATAAAGTAAATAAAACCTAAGTTACAATTCCGGTTTTCCTCAAAATCTAAGACATGTCACAAAATAATTTACTGCCTTTGTTTCTCGCTCTGGTAACATCTTCCCTCTGCACGTATTTCCCGCCTTAAAGAGTTTAAAAGGCAACTGCATAATTGAACTCTGGCTACCCACTCGGGACCCCTTCCACGCTGTGGAAGCTTTGTACTGTCACTGCTCGATAAAGCCTACAGCTTTTTTTTCTCTCGGTCCCTGTCTCCACCACTCGCCGCGGGCAGCCGCCACACCAATTCTTTGGTGTGACTAAGGCAAGAACCTTTGGCATTACACAGGTGCTGTCCAATCACCTTGACGTGCTGTCAGCAAGACTCTTGTTAAATTGTGTTAGCCATAATTTCCATTAACCCTGTTTTCTTTTAGTAATTTTCCATCCACCAACCTTGATATGGTTTGGATCTGTGTCCCCACCCAAATCTCATGTTGAATTGTCAAAATGTAATCACCAATGCTGGAGGTGGGGTCTGTCGTGGGGGTGAATTTCCTCCTTTGGTGCTATTCTTGTGACAGCATTCTTGTGAGATCTTGTTGTGTAAAAGTATGTAGCTCCTTTTCCCTGACTCTCTCTTCCTCCTACTCTGGCCATGTGAAGTTCTTTGCTACCCCTTTATCTTCCACCATGTTTGAAAGTTTTCTAAGGCCTCCCTAGAAGCTGAGCAGATACCAGCATCATGCTTCTTGTAGAGCTTGTGGAACCATGAGCCAAATAAGCCTCCTTTCTTGATAAATTACCCAGTCTCAGGTATTTCCTTATAGCAATGCAAGAACTAGTAAATACAGACCTCTACACTGTTCCTTTGCTATAAATTCCCACTTGCCCATGCAGCATTTGAAGTTGAACCCAACTTTTACCCACTGCAAAATCCTCCTGCAGCAATCCCTACATCTATCCTGAAGGTCCTGAGTAAAATCTGCCTTACTGTATTTCGAAAAGTGTCTAATTTTTTCCTTAACGTCTCAAACAGCAACCCAGTCTTGGCTGTTTGGTGCACCCTCCAAATAGCCCCTCAGCCAAAATGGGGCTTAGGGGATTCAAACTAACTTCACGTTCAAACTTGCATCCTTTAGTTAGATTGACGTAGACATAAAAGATAAGAATGATTATTACTTGGTTGAAATATGCTACTTGCTGAATACCACTAAGTAGCATACAAAGGCCACAATGGGTGACATTATGGGTTTATGTAAGTTTTATAATGCCTTTGTCTCTCTTGCATTTGATGTTTCTTGACAAGTCTGGGTATGAGCAGGTGATTATTGAAAAAATATTTTTATAGATAGAGCAGTGGGGCACACAAATTTTGTGGCAGGGAAGGTAGAATAATAACCCAGGCATCTGTAAAAGGAACACTGTACGCCAGACGTGCAGCAGAAAGAGGTATATCAATTTTCTTTTTTCTTTATGACTCACCACTGGAGTCTTCCTCATGATGGAAGATGCCCTGATATGTTCCTCCAAGACTAACGAATTTAAGGAATAAATTCAATAATAAATAAATTTAAATTCAATAATAAATTCAAAAATAAATTTATTCCTTAAATTCAATGGAAAATCATGATGAGAAATTTGCCTCTGAATGTAGGTGAAGCAATTCTTTGGGGGGCCCATTATTTTGCCTATCAAAGTGAGTGAAGAAATTCAAACACAACACTGAACATACTATGTGATTCTATGTACATGAAGTTCAAGAACAAGCAAAACTAATCTGTAATGCTAAAAGCCAGAATAATAGTTACCTCAGGGATAGAGGACGTATTGCCTGGAAAGATGCATGGGGAAATTTTCTGGGGTGATAGAAATTTCTGTATCCTTTCATCTTATCTGTTTTATTTAAATGCAAAATGCAAATATCTGTATATTTTCAATTTGTGAATTTTAATATATGAAAGTTACCTTCAATTAAAAATTTATGAAAGAATTATAGGGGAAGATTACCTTTTTTTTCTTCCTCTTCCACTTTGTGGCAGAAATGAGAGGTCAAATTCTTTTCTTTTTTCTTCCTTTTTTTTTTTTTTCCTGAGATGGAGTCTTGCTCTGTTCCCCAGGCTGCAGTGCAGGGGTACAATCTCTGCTCACTGCAACCTCCGCCTCCTGGGTTCAAGAGATTCTCATGTCCAGATTCACCACACCGGCTAATTTTTGCATTTTTAGTAGTGATGGGGTTTCACCATTCTGGCCAGGCTGGTATTGAACCCCTGACCTCAAGTGATCTGCTGGCCTCTACCTCCCAAAGTGCTGGGATTATGGGTGTGAGCCACTTCGCCCAGCTTAGAAGGTCAAATTCTTTCCTTACTTTTGTCTGTCATTCATTTGCTTTTTATTTACCCTTATAGTCTCTGTAGAGTCCTTTGAGGTCCCAGTTTAGCTGAGGGATGTCAACTTAGGAATTTCCCAAACTTTATCTTCTTCTGTCATATCACATGTAGTCATCAAAGTACTTTTTCCACTTTGATGGAGGTTTGGTGGACACCCTCAGAATGAAGGCTGGTTGTGCAATCCTCCATTTCTCAGGGTACCTGTTTTATTTGTGTATTTTGCTCATTGTGTCTCTATTTTTGTGAGTCTTAGAAGATGTGTTTGTTTGTGCATGTCTGTGAATGTGTGGACCCTTACAACATTTTATGCAGCATTATTATAGCTTTAGTCAAGACGGTTACTCTATCTAATCTACTATATGGTAGGGAAAGTGTGGTCCTCTTAATTTTAATTGTCCTTCTGGGCTTTAAACCTTTTGCTTGTGGTCTCATTTTGAGTAGGAATTCTCTTTTGTTGTTGTTATTTTCTTAATCTCTGTACCAATTGGATCCAGTGTAGCTATTTTGCAGGATTCCTATCTCCTCATTCTTTAGTCCAAAACCAGATCTAATATTTACAACCAGGTGCTACTCTCCTGTGAGCAAAACTGTGGAAAGGATTATTCCCTCACCAAATCCCTGGTGGCTTGGCTCATGTCATAATGTGTATGGCTTGTTTCCTTTATCTCATCATCCCATACGCATGATTTTACCAAAGAAGTCACCACAGCAATAGTCGCAGCTTTTTAGACTTCTTTCACAGTTTGGAGCAACCCATCCTGGCTTCTGATTCAATGTAATAAACATGGCTTATGTCACCTGACATACATACACACATACATATCCTGTAGTAGATTAAATTAATTGCCTCAGTCTCTTTCTGGTACTAGTCTAGAAGACATTGGCTGCAGTCCACAGTTGCCCCTGTACATTTTTGTTCTGGTCAAATACAAACATGGTACTATCTCAAATTTTATTTTTGAAAGTGTATTTTATCTATTGTTGCAACCCTTAGAAAGAAGAGAATAATTCATAGCATGATTTGACAGAGTGCTGTCTGAACTTAAGTACCTACCTCTGGATTTTTGTAATCACTAATCCCGCTGCAAAAATATGAACAGTAAAACAATCACTTATTTTCAACACCTGGGCTAACTGAGATCTGTTTGTGACGCCTTTATTCTCTCCTTTTCGTAGGAAGATTGAATAAATCTTTCCCTCAAGTTTTTATTGCATTTAAACATGCAATGAAACAGTTGTATATTACAGTTCTTGTCATACTACGCGGCACTGTTTTCATGCCTCTCTCCCTGTGAGACTGTGAGTTCCTTGACAGCGGGTCTCGTATCTTTTTTCAAATCCGAACCGTCATTACATAGCATTGTGCCTGCCAAATTAACTGTTCGATGAAGCATTAAAATTAATTAATTTAACACCTCAAAGTAATATTTAGGACTTTATAATCTGAGTTTACCTGAGCTCTTCTGGCTTTTCTTCCTACCATTTTTTAACAACCACTCACCACACCATCTAAGCATATTGTTTCATGCTTCCCAGATGGGCGGTGATAGGTTCATTCTTATCTTTGGGCTTTTCTTTTACTTGGAATGTTGTCCCCTTGCTTTGGAAATTGGTGGTAGTATATACGTGGTATATTTAGCAGCTCTCTTTTTACAGCAATATTCTTAAATCATAAACTATAATGACCAATGTATATATTTTTAAAAGACATACAAATGAAAAGCCTCAGAGAAACTGTAGGGGAATCCAGGGGAAGTGATTCAAACCTAGGTGACATTAAACATAAGTTCATGTTTCATTCTGATTGCATTGGTCTGAATTTCACTGAACTGTCTGATGTATGCCAACATTTTAATGGGCAACATAGAAATACATCTTACAATGTCTGATGTGCATCATGCTGTAGCTTGCTTTCCAGAGGTTAGAGGGCTAAGGAGCTTATTTGAACTTTGCTGTTGCAAAACCACACAAATATTATGCTGACGTTAGACCCTACAATTTGACCAAAATGTGTATTTAAAAAACCACGTAGATGTTCCGTCCGAACATGATATTAGATAAAACAAGTAGCACCAGAGCAAGTTTGGACGTGTTTAAAGAGGAAATCATCATAGCATTTGGATTTACCCAAGAAAGTTTTCAATTCACTATTAAAAGTGTAGCAGATTAGAACAAAAAAATGCACTTTTGAAAGCTGAATCTGTTACTGATATGTATCTTTCTTAGTGATAGGCTTAAGATAAAGAATAAAGAATGTTCCTCCTTTTCCTTTAAATATACCATATGGGAAATTCAAAATAATTATTAGTAATTAAATTTGTTTCTGATTAATTTTACTAGCTAAACTTAATGAAAGCCACCAAAGAAATTAGATAATTTTTAAAAAAATTAATTTAAGCTTGGTTAGTAAGAAATGCCTGAGAACATTGGAAAATAGGTAAATTAGATGTTGGGTTAAATGCCTGTTAATCATAGATGTGTCATCAATATTTATGAATTGACTATTAATTAATCTGATCAAAAAAGTCCCTATGAATAAATTTGGCACATTAATTTAAGCCTACAGAGTTTAGAATATCTCTGCCTCTATTCAAATCTCAGTTTCATCACATTTGGCCAAATTACTTAAGTACTCACTGCCTCTAATACTTGTGTAAAATTGATATCCACCTCTTAGTGTTTTTAAGTGAGTATTGTATATAATATATAAACTAATTTAATTATTTTACATCACTGTACATATAAATACATTTATACATATATAGTGTTGTTAAAAGATTAAATTAGCTAATTTATGTAAATATATACATCCATAAGTTTCATATATGCTTACATACAAAAATATACGCCTATATATGAGTTCATATATATAAAAATATGTGTATGTGAAGTGCTTTGTACAGTAAGTACCTGATTCATGGTAAATATTGTGTAACTAGTTATCATCAGTAATATTACTATTATTAATGACTACCTATGCTCTTAGCAAAAGTCACCACCTTTATTTGTGCTTTAATTGGCCTCCACAGTAGTCTACCGCAGTTCATTTTGTCCTCTTTGCCATGACACCAGGTGTTCCTTCTCTACTGGATTTTTTTTCCATCAACATTCAAAAGTGCTGAGATTACTCTCATATTACAAAAATCTTTCTTTACACAAAATGTCACAGTAATAAGGGACACGTTTTTTTCTTTTCCCTAGTAAATGATGCTTTCCAGTTAGATATCTACATAGAAGACATTTTGATCTGTATCTCATACTATAATCTTCCGAATTTTAAGAGGAGGGTAGACATAAATGTGAAAGATAAAGCAATACATAACATACAGAAAAATAGGAGAATATCTTCATTACTTTGGGATAGGTTAAGATTTTAAAAATAGAACACAGTATGATTCTCGCCATAAAAGGAAAACTTTGAATTACTGAACTTCACTAAAATTTAGGACTTCTGTTCATGAAAAGACATCAATCAAGTGAAAAGGAAGCCACAGAGTTGGATAAAATATTTGCAACTCATATACAAAGTTTATATTTAGAATATATTATGAACTTCTATTTAGTGAAAAAAAGATAATATAACCCAATAAAAATACTGGACAAGTACTCCAGAGGAGTTCATTCAAATAGCCAATAAAGTACTTAATCTCAATAGTAATCAGATAAATTGAAATGAAAATCACAGTAAAATATTGCTCCACATCGAACAAAATGGCAGAAAATAAAAAGATTGACAATATCAATTGTTGGCAAAAACAAGGAACAACTGAAATTTTCATACACTACTGATTGGAGTATATAGTTACAACTATGTAAATGACTCTCTGGCAGTATCAACAGGCTGAACTTATGTACAGTCTATGTCCTGCTGATTCTAACATACTTTCTGATTTACCTATCTGATATGCTTACCTTGTTAATATCTGTTTCCTCCAACAGAATGTAAACACCAAAAGGGTAAGATTTTTTAACTGTTAGGTTTGTTGCTGAAATCTAAGCACCTACAACATAGCCTAGTCCATTGTAAATCCTTCATAAATGACTTTTAATTCCTTTAGTAACATTGTAGGAAGCTTTCTGAATAGGAATCTTTTCATTCGGTATATATTGCCTTTTGCCTTTATGATTTTTCTTTTTTGCTTTGTCAGGAAAAAGAGGTTAGTTTTAGATATAAACAATATAATAAAGCCATAATAGTAAAAAATGACTTACTATAACAATATATTATAATCCTGATTTAAATAACCTCTTAGTTGCTCAAATTAAAAATGGTCTAACAGCAGTTTTAATCTCTCACCTTTAAAGGCACTCTGGGTCACAGTTTATTTTTATGGCACCTCAGCGATATGCAGTGAACAGTGAAATTTGTTTCTTATCATTGAATCTAATTGTGATTTAAGTAATTGATTCTGGAGAAATTTAAAATTGAGTAAGCAAAAATTATTGTAAGGATGGTACCGAGTAGATTTATCTATTTATCTACCTAGCTACATATTTATTTCTGGAGCCTCAGATAGAACAATGCTGAAATGGTAGAAGGAAAGACTTATGTCAGAAATAAGAAAGTCCTAAAGCAAGTAAGCCCTGAGATAGACTTTTGTTATGGGTGTGAAAACTTCCATGACGACTTTTTAAGAGAACAGCAAACAACAAATATTTGTAAAATAGCTGCAATAGAGAAGGCTTGAAATTGAAGCTTTGTTTTTTTTCTATATTGGAATTAGCAAATAGAAATTTTGGAGTTTCTTTGGTTTATAATGCTATTTTATATCACATAGTACACAGTCCCTTATACAAGTTAATAAAAACTAATTTTATAAATAATTTTCATGTGCTAACACAAATATGTTTCTAGGTTTTGGAATTGTCCCAAATGTAAATGTGTTTGTTGTTAGCTTACTGATTAGTTTAATTTTGAAATATAGGTATATGTACTTGACAATGTGATTACATTGAATTGTTTGCTAGCCCTAAATTTAGCAAAATGTTTGCCAGCCTTGTGAAATAGATGATAATCAATAGACAAATATTATAAAGAAGCATTATCATAAAGACAGGCTATTTATGTCTTTTTAAACCTTAATTTCCTGGCCGGGAGCGGTGGCTCACACCTGTAATCCCAGCAATTTGGGAGGCCAAGGCGGGCAGATCATCAGAGGTCAGAAGTTTGAGATCAGCCTGGCTAGCATGGTGAAACCCCGTCTCTACTGAAAATACAAAAAGTAGCCAGGCGTGGTGGTGGGCAACCGTAATCCCAACTACTCAGGAGGCTGAGGCAGGAGAATCACTTGAACTGGGGAGGCAGAGGTTGCAGTGAGCCGATATTGCGCCACTGCACTCCAGCCTGGGCGATAAGAGTGAAAAACAAAAAACAAAACTTAAATAAATATTGAAAATGGCAATAACTATCTTATAGGTTATTTCTGATTATTAAATAAGAATATTTGTACAGTATTGCATGCTAGGCATGATATATGGTAAGCATAAAGTAAATGTTAGCTTTTAAATTTGCTGTAATTATTTATAATTGTTATTTTAAATACTTCTATTAATTACCATAATGACACCTTATTATGCATATAACTGGGCCTGTTTTGCAAACAAAATTATAAATCAATGAGCTTAATATCATACTTCAATAGATTTTTACTGATTACTACAAACACACTGAGAATACAAGTATGAAAAAAATTGAGTTAGTTAAAAATTTCTCCTCCTCTAGGGAGCTTTTTCTGTTCTGATATATAAAGATTTTTAGATGTTTTCCTAACAATTTTTGTCAAGATATTAGACTGTAGTAGCTAGAAATTAAATTGATATAATACAATAGAACAAATATTCATTGTCTAGGACAAAAGATAATATAATATCCTTTTTAGGTCAAATTTTGAAAACAAACATTATAAGTATACTGTGGATATAACATTGTAACATTGTAACACCGTGGATATAACATTTAAAACATTGTATGCCTAACAGATACACCCACATCTTTGGCAAGAATGACCACATAATGTTTAATAAACAAAACAACCTAAGCATTACGGTATTATTGGCAAATACAAAATTTAATTTTCTCATGAATTGCTTTCACTCCAGTTACAGGATATTTAACTTTCTGAGACTAAAATCAGCGAGCATAAAAAAGCCATTTGCAAATTTCATGTGATTCACTATTTTAAGAGCAAAAGCTCTTTTCACTCTTACTTTCACTCATTTGCATTAGCTTAACTTGGAAAGAAGGTAGTTATAATGTAATGGTTCAATATAATCTGATATATACTAGGTCTTTCATTTCCTAGGGTGAGTAAGATATGAGACTATCATAAATAAAACTGATGGACATAGTTGTAGCTCCTTAGCAATTAAAGGGTATGGCAACAGGGAAGGGAATTACTTGCACAGAAATCAAGTTTAGTTTTCAAACCTGTATTTATAATTTTGAGAAGAGCCAAGAACAGAAAAAGTTTAAGTAGCTATTAGGGGTTTTATGGAAACTGAATAAATGAATGGTTCCAATGGGAAGCCAAATGTAAGTATAAAAAAAGATAATTTAACACTGGCAGGAAATCTTCGGATCTTGAAATAATATCTTTAAAAATGAAGACACCAGTTTTCCAAAAACAATGACAAAGTCAATCAAAAATAATGTCTCCATTCTATGCCTCTTCAGGATTTTAGGGTCCTGCTTCTCTGTTGGCTTTTTGTTTGAATCTTTATTTTAACATTCAACTTCATAGGGTGTATAGAAGAAATGCTTTACTTCTTTTATTTTTTATGTTCCACTTTTTCATTGAAACGTGGTTTAAAATCTTAAATATTCAGGGAGCTAATTCTTTTTGTCAATTATATTCTTATAATCTATAACATTATTTTGCTTGATTTACCTAAATAACATATATTCAGTATCTGTCATGCGGCAATCACTATATTAGGTGCTGTGTAGAAATAGAAACAGTTGCTATCCTGCCAGAAACTCAAAACCAAGGGGAAGGAATAGATATAAAGATAAATTACATACATATAGATATCTAAATGGATACACATGTAAGTACATGAAGATATGCATACTCAAGATGGAGATGAAGGGGAAAAAAGAAAATAGTGAATTGGGAAAGTTATTAAGAAACATAACTTTAAACAGTGCCCTTCAACTCATAGAAAGAAACTGTAAAAAGAGCCAGCATTCTGGGGAATTCTGGCAGACTGTGGAATCAGGAGATCTTATTGCTAAATTGGAACAGTAAAAGGTGTAGGAGGGTGAGGGGATGGTCAGTACTGGTGGAAAACTATTTGAAGGATACACGTGATTGGCTCACTAGGGAATGAAAGAGAAAAAGAAATTTCTGATAAGTAAAATAGCATGGAAAGAATATAATTTCCTTTCAGAGAGTAAAGGCAGAGAAAAAATCCATTACTATACAATTCTTTGCATTTTAAAAAACTTCAAAAAATGCAAGCAAACACTAATTAGAGAAGGGTCGAACATACTAAAAAGTACCATGGTTAAAAAGGATCCCTTTGATTATTTTTCTTTTTAGAGATGAGGTTTCACTTTGTTGCCCAGGCTGGAGTGCAGTTGAGCTATCAGAGCTCACCGCAGCCTCCAATTCCCGGGCTTATGGGATCCTCCCGCCTCAGCTTCCTGGGTAGCTAAAACCCCAGCCATGTGCCACCATGCCCAGCTAATTTTCATAAATTATTGTAGAGATGAGGTCTTGCTATGTTGCCCAGGCTGGTCTCAAACTCCTGGCTTCAAGCAATCCTTCCACCTAAGGCTCCCAAAGTGTTGGGATTAAAGGGATGACCCACTGCACCCGGCCCTCTGAGTTTTTTTCAAAGTGATACCTGTAGACTAAAACAAGGCTTTTCTTAGCATTTTCAGGGCCTGGGCAAAAGTACCAATGAAGGTCCATGTCCTATACAGGGAAATGTTCTCCTACAATTACCTAGAATGCCAAGTTCAAGCTTAGAATGATCGAATTGCTAGAAAGGTGATAATGCCTGAAGAAGAGCCCCTGGCCCCTGAACAATAGAAAACTCCTTTCTTTTTCTGCCTCAACTCCCATTGACCATGAGTGACTGTTTACCAATATGGACTTGCCAGCCTCACATATCCAAGATCTCTGTATGCCCACAAAGAGTCACACAGTACTGTGGTCCACCTTTGGAAGGAAGGACTGGGGAAAAGGCTCAAATAAGCTCAGGTAATTTGGGCAAGAAATTCTAAGATCTTGAGTGCCGGCATCATTGTCTAGAAGTTGGGGTGTGGTTCTGGTTAGGCATGTTTCCTAGGTCCTTCAGATTCTTATCCCTGTGGAGGGCGGGGGACATGGCTGGAGGAGAGCCAGAGTGGAGAACCTCTAAAACAGTGCTACTCAAAGTGTGGTCCTCCAATTGACTTCATGAACTACTGACTACTGGTTCATGATGAGATAAGGAGTGTCACCAGAATGTAAATAAAGTATATCACTAAGCATGCTGTTTGTTTATTTCACCTGATATTTTTCTTTTTTCCTTAGGATAACTTGCTGAAGAAACGAATATAAATTTATATTTTGATATAAGTTCATTACCTTGTCAGGGACCCAGTCACGAAGTGATACAGGTCTAAAGCATGAGGCTAAAATTGGGGCCACTTCTGACCAAGTTTAGAGGATAGTTACAAGAGATCAGCAAAAGCAAACAAAGTGATTTTTAAAATACCCAAGAGAATTTCTATTGCAGGGCTAAATATCTTCCTTAAGACAGTGCTGTCAGAGACAAAGACAAATCACTATTGAATTCATATTATATTCTTCCTAGAAACAGTATCAGTTTAATTAGATTTAAAGTACAAAACGTGAAGACTCTAAACACTAAATAATTATTTTAATCCATAAATTAAGATATGCCCATTAAATGAGTCCTAACTTTATGTTCTCTTTTATTCCCAAACTAGTGCTATTAGTCAAAATTATATGCAATGGTTATAAAAAATGACTTTGGTAATCTAATGTAAAGACATAGATGTGAAGAAAATTAATAAACATTTTCAACTTATTCTTATTTACTCATAATAGAATCACAAAAATAATGAGTTGCAAGGATCCTGTAGACAGTGCCTGAACTCTTTAACTGGAAGTTTTTATTTTAGTACCATAGAAAAGATCAGGTTGAAGTTATAACAGATGTTTCAAGCTCCTCTACTTTAAAAAGATCAGAAATTTTATCACTCAAATTTAAAGAGTTTATTAATTAGGAGTTATATTCTAATAACTAAAGATATTTTTTTCTTAGGTATCCCTCTAAGGGAAGACATTTAATGTATTTCTCTGTTTCAACAGATATAACTAATTCATAGAGAGGTTGGTTATCAAAAAAATTTAACCTCAAAAGCATTTGCCTTGACAATTAACCAGCAATAACACTTATTTAATCTTTGAAATGGCAATAGAGTTCCAGTAAAAATCAATTTAACATGCACATTTATTTTGCCACTTTTTTAGAGCATAGGTTTAAAAATAACAGAAGTACTGTTAAAATGTTAGATTTAATAGGTTATTATTAGAAAAAAGAAATCCACTAGCAGAATCAATGTAAGATCATTTCAAAAAAAGTTAATTTGAGCTCAACAGCTGTAGAGTAGCATTTCATTCTTACATGGGCTGAAGTGTACGATCCAGGAAACAGCAATGGGGACATCTTTAAATTTAATTCCTACCTCTTGACTCTAAAGCTTGTTGGCTCCAGGGATGATCCAGATGTTCAGGTTCATTTTAGGTTAAAACTGAATGAAATCTAATAATAAAATTCAAGAATGCTCTCAGCTACAAGAGGCTATGGAGATTGGCTTGTTGATCACTTTCTTTTTATGGATACAGAAACTGTGAGTTCTGGAGAGGGTAAGCAATTTTTTCAAGACTCATAGAAAAACAAAATGATGATTTTCTTTTTTGAATCAAGAAGCACCCACTGTCACTGCTGCTCCTAAACCGACTTTATCAATTATCTTCCTCTAGCCATCCAAGCTTACTAAGAATAACTTGTTATTGAGCAAGAAGCTCATTCTGTCTAGTGTGGATCATCCAGTCAACTTTTGATACATAGCCACATCATTTATTTATTCATCCAGCCAAATATGTGCTGAGTAATCTCTATGTGCAAAGCATACTTGGGAATGATGAATCACAGAGAGATGATGAAAACATCTTCAGTACTCTTACTATTATTAAAATCTCACCATGTAATAGAGGTGATAAGAAATAGACACCAATACCAGATGTGATATTTATTCTAATACAAAAAAGTGCCATATTCTTTGAGGATCAGTTTAAAGGTAATTAGAGGAAGTAAAGAGGATATCCTGTGGAGAATGGGGATCAAGTAAAGCTTCAAAAACTAAATCGTGACTGCGATTAAAAAAAAAAAATCCCTGGGAAGAAACAGAAATGGTGGCAAGTCACAAGGAAAGCTGGCAGCTAAACGATGTAGCAGAAGTGATTACAGAAGGTAGATACTGGCCGGGTGTGGTGGTTCATGCCTGTAATCCCAGCACTTTGGGAGGCCAAGGTGGGCAGATTTGAGTCAGGAGTTCGAGACCAGCCTGGCCCACATTCTGAAACCACATTTCTACTAAAAATATAAAAATTAGCTGGGTGTGGTGGTGGGTGCCTGTAATCCCAGCTACTCGGGAGACTGAGGCAGGAGAATCATTTGAACCTGGGAGGTGGAGGTTGCAGTGAGCCGAGATCGCACCACTGCACTCCACCACTCCAGCCTGGGCAACAGAGCGAGACTCTGTGTCAAAAAATAAATAAATAAATGAAAAAGAATGGAGATACCAGAGCCTGGTTGAGAAGGAAAGTTGATAAAGAACCAAACTCAGAGAAGAAAAAGGAAAAGAACCAGTTCACCACAACTATTACTCAAGAGTATCTGAACTGAAGTATTGTTAGGGTGAAGGAACTTCTTGGTCCATATCATATTTATTTGGAAATGACTGGCAGGCTCTTTCTTATTGCTATGCTCTATTCCAGGTATGCATGATTGAAATAGGGAGGCAGCATTCAGTGATGATCATAAAAGCCTATTCTTCTATTTCCTATCTGACAAAGATCACACTGTAAAATGCCTATCAAATCCAATAAATAATGAATACAGGCAGATCCCATTTGAGTCCTGTTCTACTGATTTTTTTTGATAAAGTTCTGTAAGAATTTTATTGTAATATAGTTTTAAAGGATAAACTCTAAAGACAGCTATATTGTATTGTATGATCTTATGTGTTTATCTTAATTACAGAGAATTTTTGAAAATATATAGAAAAGAATAAAAATAATATCACTCATAATTCACCAATATGGAGGCAAATAACTACTAATATTTTGATTTTACATGTGTGTGTAAATACACACACACATAAAATACATATATTTGTGTACCTATATACACATGTATATGCGTATATGTGTACCTATATACACATGTATATGCATATATGTGTACCTATATACACATGTATATGCATATATGTGTACCTATATACATATGTATATGCATATATGTGCATATACACAAATGAGATTAAACTGTAACTTTTAGAAAATATTTTATTTTATGACTTGGAAAAGCAAGAAAATAAACCTCATTAGTAACCAAAGAAATACATTTTTTAAAAATAGGAAACTGTTTTTTATTTAGCAAAGTAATAATGATAGACAGCTTATGACAATATTCAGTGTTGGCCAAGGTTTAAAGATATATGGACAGACATTGTTGATAGAGGCGTAATTGACTTAACATTTTGTAGAGCAATCTAGTTATGTATGTTAAAAGCTTTTGAGATAGGTTTTACTCCAATCAGAAATGTTTAAAAAGGAAGTGACATAAATACACACAAGGCTTTATGAATTGCATATTCACTAAAATAGTATTTCAAATAGTAAATAATTTGAAACAATGTAATACTCAATATGAATTAAATTATAATATAGTTGCATGATGTAATAAGATGCAGTTATAGACAGTCATGAAGTAGAACATGATTTAAACATGTAGTAAAATACTCATAAAATGTGTCGAATTTTACAAATTCTAAAATGTGTGTGAGAATGTGTGTGTGTGTGCAGATAGAGAGAGGGAGAGATTTACATCAAGTCTTCTATAACATTAATATTATTTGGTTGAGATACAATTTTGTCAAAATGAGAAAAACTGAAGTTTTATATGGAAAAACTTTCCATACTTTGTAAAGATATTCCAGGATCATAATATTCTCTTAAACACATAGTACGGATTCAAGCCAATGATTAAATTAAATTAAATTTAAAATATTCATAAAAATAAAATTGCTGATCTGAAGGTCCTGAATAGGGTATCCTTTGGCTTTTATGTGGTAAATTGACAATTAAATATTAGTACTTTCATTTCTCTGGAATTAATAGATTTCAACCTTGGTGACCTGAACTCTTATTGTAAGGGTGTCCAGAACTCGTACACTCCAAGAATTGCCAACAGAATGAATAAATAATATGATAGCATGTACATATTCTACAGTTATAAATGTACTTCGATCCTATTGAAATTAATAAAACACAAATTCACTTTAAAAAGCAGTTGAATTCATAATAGTAATTTATAATTTTACATTTTTCCATCAGTGAGATAATGTACAACTTTTAGTAATGTGGACAAATGACAATTTGATGTAAAGCCACTCTTTCAGGAGTAGATATCTATATACCCAATACTCTAGTCTTGAATTTTTGTTTACTACTTTTGTGTATGTGTGTGTATGTGTATGTGTGTGTACTTATATTAGTTTCCATAGAGGTGATTGAGCTATTTCCCACACTTTGAATCTGTGTTGGACTCTCCACTTCATTTGACCAGTACAATATTGTAGAGTTGATGCTTTGGGACTTCTGAGCCCAGTACGTAAGAGTTGTTGGATTTCCTTTGCTCAGAAGGGATGAAGACACAGTATAAGATGCCTAGGTTACACATTGAGAGACAGGGCATGTGGAAAAGAACTGAGGCCCCAGATATATACAGGAGTCCTGCTGACATCACAGAAACAGACCCATTCCTCGCAGCCACGTTCAGCCACTGAAGTCATCTCAGCTAAGGGGCCATTCGAGTGAGTGAGGCAATTTTGAACATTCTAACTGAGCAGAATACAACTAAAGAGGAACTGTCAGCACATGAGGAGTGACAAGCTATCCTCAGTGATTGGCCAAATTTCTGACCTACAGAGGAAACAGATGATTGTTATCTTAAGCCACTGCTTTTTCAGATTTATTAAGGCATAGTTGACAAGATCTGTATATATTTAAGGTGTAGAATGTGATGTTTTGATATACATATGTATTGTGAAATCATTACCACAATCTAGGTAATTAACTTATTATCCACTTGCATAGTTACCTTGTTTAGTGTGTGTTGGTGAGAATACTTAAGATCTAACTTCTTAGAGAATATCAAGTATACAATATGTTATCATTAACTATAGTCACCATGTTGTATATTAGGTCTCCAGAACTTACTCGTCTTATAACTGAAAGTTTGCACCCCTTGACAAATATTTCTCCATTGTCCTCATGCCCCAACTTCTGGTAACCACCCTTACAGTCTCCATATCTGTGAGTTCGACTTCTTTAGAAGAACACAATAAGTGTTCAATTTAAAATTTATGCCTTAAACTTTAACGGAGTCCAGACTTGGTATACCTGATTAAATAGAAACTTAGATATCAACAGGTCTCTCCCCCTCTGTTTAGAGACGAGGAGTCAGGGACTCAGAGAAGTAAGTGGCTTGCCCAAGCTATATTCCCACCACCTCAAATTATTAGTAGAAGCATCACTACGAGTCCGGGATCCTTTCCTGCAATTCAAACCTCTTTCTCATAAACACGTCATGGTCAGCCTTGATAAACTGCAGTTAGACTCAAATCCCACTTTAGTTTGTTAACTGATTTACCTTATATTCTGTACAAAGAATAGAACATCACAAGCCATAAAATACATTTCATTATGTTGTTATTAAAACATGACAATACTATATAAGCAAAATGTTATAAAATGATACAAAACATTAGCTTGATATATACATATATACACGAGATCATGCAGGATTTCTCTTTCTCCATCTGGCTTATTTCGCTTAGAACAATGTCCTCCAGTTTCATCCATTTTCATCCACGTTAAAAATACCAGAGTTATCTTTTTTAAAATAAAGTCTAAATAATATTCCATTGTCTGTATAAGCCACAAAGTTTTCAGTTGCCAAATATACGGCACAATTAATTTAAACAAGAGTGCCTTGTGTGCCATGAGAAACATAATTAGTACCTAGTAAACTAGTACTAAACTAGGTAACTAGCATCTAGAAGCATAATTCAATATTACGACTAGTCAACTAAGACCCTTTCAAAGGCAGATCTCTTGACATGAAAATAAATTGCCACTTTCTATACATATTTTTTTCTATACATGCTATGTCTTATAATAATAGGATTCTACACAGAAACTAATGTTTTACATGTTATTTTATAACATTTTGCTTATATAGTATTGTCATGTTTATTAATAACAACATAATGAAATGTATTTTATGGCTTGTGATATTTTATTCTTTGTACAGAATATAAGGTAAATCAGTTAACAAACTAAAGTGGAATTTGAGTCTAATTGCAATTTATCAAGGCTGACCATGACATGTTTATGAGAAAGAAGTTTGAATTGCAGGAAAGGATCCTGGAACTGTAATGATACTTCTCATAATTTGAGGCAGCGAGAAAATAGCTTGGGCAAGCCACTTACTCCTCTGGGTCTCTGACTCCTCATCTCTAAACAGATGGGGAGAAACTAGTTGATATCTAAGTTGCTATTTAATCAGGTATACCAAGTCAGGACTTAGTTACAGTTTAAGGCATACATTTTAAATTGAACACTTACTGTAGTTTATCTCTTCAACATATTCCATGACACAATAAATAGAAATCAATATAGTTTTTAAATTTCTAGCAGCTAATTTATGTAATTACATATGATAGCAACTGGAGAGAAGATTTTCATGATTGCTACTAGGTAATTAAGATTGATTCTCTTTGTCTGCAAATTAGTTGTAAAACCTAGAAATGAGCCAAAGCTTTATGAATAAACCCACTTTATAGGACGTGAAGACTCTGCATTATTTTACAGGAGTATTGCAGTGCAAGCTAGGCAAAATGTTTTTAAAAATTAAAGCAAGTACCCTAAAAGATGAGAATCAAGCTGGACGTATGCAGGAAAGAATGATTAGGATGGTGAAGTACTTGTCAGGTGAAAAACATTGGAATATTTAGTCTAGGAAAAAGATGGAATATGAGGGTGGCTATGACCAAGAGGATGGATTATTATTTGTGCCCCTCAGAGAAAGAACAAGAATGAATGTGTAGAATTAGAAAGAAACTAATTTTGACTCTATTATCTGGAAAAATAGCTTAAGAATTTCCTTTGTAAGGAGTTATTCAAGCAGAAATAATACAATCACTTGAGCAAAATTCCTCCAAGAAAATTTAAGAACTAGTTTTATTTTCTGATTAAGACTCTAGGCGATCAGTTTATATACAGAGAGATACTTCTAATTTTAAAAAGAAATTTGGGCATAGATTGCTCCTCCTGAGTATGGGGTAGTGGGAAGGGGAAAGGCTCAATGCTGCACTTTGGGGATGGTTAATATTGCCATCTCTTCAGGAACAGTAGAACCAACTCCCGGGCAAATAGCCCCATTACAGGTCTGAAGAATTTCCAAAGTTAGCCAACCTTCAAAGACAAACACACATTTCTCTAAATGCTCATGCACCAAAATTACATCAATGTGTTCTTTAATTCTTGTGTCTTAAAACCCATGATTTTCTTGTGGTGAGAATTTCAGAGCCACTGGAGGCCTCGAGGATGGGGACTTGCCAAAGCCAGTTGTGGCCTGAGCACATGTGCCAGCTGGATGGTGATACTTAACTTTGGGGTTTTTATTTTCCTTCTTCTTGCAGCTTTAAGTAAAGGACCCTTTCTTGGCTCTCTTGGGTTCGCAAATACTAGACTCCAGACTGCAGCAATCTTCAGAACTAGGCTGTCATACCTGAGGGAAAGTAAAATTTGTTTTTCTTTTCAAGGGATTTGAACAAAGCCATTTATCTTCCTCAGAGATACTCTTAAAAATTCAGGTCACTCTTTTTGATTATTCATAGTTCTAAAAAGAAATAAAAGCTTAAAAAAACAATTTTCATAGCTTGAATGTATGTCCATGTTAATGACGCAGGCTGTTACTATGTCCCTGTGCTTCCATATATCGGATAAGCTGCTGATGCACTGAAATGCAAGCTACAATTACACGTAAGAAATAACCAGTATCAAAGCTTTACTAATTTTGGCTTTTCAGACTGGAATTTTAGATCTATTGATTTTCCTATATTTTCTGTCAAACAATGGTGGAGACTAGAGCTTAAGGATTCAGCTTTGTAGAATATTCCCCACTTGACCTAGAGTCATAGAATCTAAGACAGGAAGGACAAACCTTTGAAGTCGTATATACAGACTCCACATTTCACAATAGAGAAGATATTTTCCCTAAGGTGTTGAATGATTGAGTTTAGAAGGCAAGTATATTTATTCTTTGCCAAGGGCCCTTCCAACCACACCCTTGCCACCAACTACCTCACTACATATTCATAATATGTGTTGTCAGCCTTCACAGAACTCCAAAGTTCTGACTAACTTTCTGGCTTCTATAGTAAGGAAGTGTTATTTGGTTGGATATTTGGTTGAATTATTTGGTTATTTAGTTGAATACTCAAATGTAAGCTTACTTTCCTTCTAAATTCCAAATGGGAAAAGTATCAAGAAAATAAAATTGTGCCATATGTATAACATGTAAGAAAGAAAGAATATTGTTGACTGGCATCTTTGAATAAAAGAAAAAATACAAGCAAATCTTGTTCTACTGCAAGGGTAGTGTGATCATTGTGACTATAAGACATAAGGTTTATTTTTATGTGTGAATTTTAGAAATCAGTTTTGCATGCAAATATGTTAACCATGATTAAAGTTTTGTATATTTTCTGAACGTTTCTATATCATATCAATTTCTAGCATTCAAGTTTTTATTTAATATTTTGTTAGCTTTTTTCAACCAATACAGATATAGATCATTGTTTAGATCTACTTTTATGGCAAAAGTTAAAGTGTTAAAATGTTGATGCAGATTTTCAGCTCTTAACTTAGGACACCAATATATGAGTTTTAAAAAGTTGTGTTTTCTTATCTTTGGAGGACCAATTCAATGCAATACACATTGCTTTAGTGCTGCTTTATAGTCTGCTATCTATGTCTAGAGGCTAATTAAGTGCTGCTTTATAGTCTGCTATCTATGTCTAGAGGATAATTAAAGTTATAAAGAAAAAATGATATAGTAACATATATATCAGAACAACATGATATATATGTGCATAGAGGCTGGGAAAAGCAGGAGGCGTTCAGGGATATGTGAGTGGTGCCTTACGCCTGAAGTCTGTACAGTGTCAGTGAGAGGCAATATGGTAAAGATCAACCTGAAAAACTGAGACAAGAACAAGTAGTAAAGGGCTTGGATTTTTTTCTGCCCTATGAATCCTACTGCCTATCTTCAGTCATTTTCAAAAATATTGAGCTTACAAATAATATTAATACACTCAAAAAGTGTTAGGGTACCTTAGCTATGGAAATTAGCCTGGTTCAAACCTTGGCTCCTCTACTTCTTCTGTAACTTTGCTTCTCCCCGCCACAAGTCAAGTACTTGTCAATTGGGGATACTAATGTTAATAAGCTGCATTAAGTTCTTATGGGGAATAAATGAATTGATGAATGTAAAGTATTTATATTAAGAACTCAGTACATTTTGGCTATTATTACCGAGATCATTGTTATTACTATCACACCTGTTAGTGTTTGACATTTTAAAAAACCATAATTCATATTTTATTTAATTAAACTGTATTTTATTTAAATAAATTTTTTCAATTTCTGGGAACATAGTTCTTAATGTGAAATATTTGTTTGATTTTAATAATATTCTCTATTGAGGTGTATGTACTATTTTAAATGAATTTGGAACAGTGGAGATAAGATTGTATTGTGAAAACAGGGAATAGAAACTAACTTGTTTAGTTCAGAACTTTGTACTAAATACTGAGGATTTGATAATGAGAAAATAAATTCTCAGAGAATTATTTTCTTGGTTTTAAGTGGGAATAGAAATCACTGATAAACCAAAAAAAGAAAATGAAAAGCAGAAATAAGTACTGTTACCTATTTAACATATTTCTCTCAGATCCTTCTCCCAGAGGCATATATATAATATCTGTTAATTTTAATACAAACAGGTTCTTATTGTACATAATTAAATATTTTTATTAAATTATGTATTAAGAACATTTTATGACACTTTATATATCTGCAACATAATTTTTCCTTCTTCACAAAGCAATACATATATGCCTATCCCCAGATACAATAAAACCTCTGAGGGATATGTTCTAGTCTGTAATCCCAAGTTGAAAAAAAGAAGCTTCCAAAGCACTTAATAGATGCGTAATTTGGGATATGTCCCTTATTTTGTAGCTATAGTTTTGAAAGAATTGGATTACTGGATTTGTAAATCTCTTACAACTCTATAATTTCTGTTCTGTTCTATTTTATTCTCTTCTATTTTAAAACACTAACTGGTGACATCCTATTAAATTCAGTATGCCATAAATGTATTCATCTGATTATACTTAGAAGAAAACTGGGACAGAAAACAGTAAGTGGCTAACGGTGAGAGCCAGGGCTGGGAACAGAACCTCAAGTGCCTCGCTCCAGTATGCTGAGTTCTGGGCTACTCAGCAGAACCACACTGGTCACCCCACCCTTCCACTCTGAAATATGAACTTACCCAATCTGAACCTCTGAGGTTTTTGAGGTTTCAACATCACTAACTTTTATGGGCAAAAGCCTGCTTTCCAACCCCAGTGTGGCTTCCTTCTGAACATCCCTCCTTTCCAGGCCAGGATTCCAGCTCAGCATTTGCAATAAACCTCTGCATTCTGGATCCAAGAGTTGTATCTTGCCTTGTCGTCAGATCCCATTTTAATCTTTTGTGACTATTTTGTTGGATCACGGTACAGAAGTTGATTCCGATACTATATTCATTTTGACTTTTCTTTTGCAGACAGTTTTTGTCACAGTGTAATTTGTTTGGGGGCAGATTGGAGTCTCTGATTATAGACTAACATTACATTAGTCAGTGCAAACCTTGGCATTTACAGCTGTTTCTCTTTTGTGGTACATTTTTAAGGTTAAGTTTTATTAAATTTTCATGAATATACAATATTCACATATGGTAAATAATAAAGAAAGGGAAAAATGTTCCATGGAATTCGTGATCAATATATGAACTAAAATGAGCAAATCCAATGTTGATTTTTTTCTGATTAGCAGTTTATACCAATATTAAGAAAAAAAGAATATCAGAAGTCTACAATTGGAATGATTTTTTTTCATTACACATAAATTCTACTTCATGCTAAATCATCCGTATTTTGTAAAGTACATCAAGGTAGTTATTTTTTAATTTCCCTAGATGATAGAAGAGACACAACTAAATAGGAAAAAGTAAAATGTTTTCTGAATATGTTTTCTGAATTGCTCATATGCTTATAAATTAGATGGCGGTTTTCTACAGAGCTGTTAACAATTATTTTAAGTCTTGGTTAAAAGCTGGGTAATCAAAATACCTTTAATAAGCAATTGTGCTCATAATATTTGATGATGGATATTTACAAAGTTTTATTATGAATAGTAAATATTTTCCCTTTAAAATATAAATACAAAAATGTAATAAACCAATATTTATTTTTCCAAAAAAAATTTTTGCTGAAATTTTTTTTCTTAAATAATAAAAAGACATTCAAATGTTTATTCAAATGTTTTAACTTCTAAGCTGACCAAACATTGAGCTAACATTCAAATCTAAACTTTCTGGACATCTTTACTTGGAATTCCATAGTCACTTCACACTAAATGTAATGTAACAAAATTTAATTTCCTCGCCTCAAAAAACCTGTTACTTCTCAGTTTCCAATTACGGTCAATGACATCTCCCTTATTTTATATGTGTCAAATTTTATACCATTTTGAATTTTCTCTGTGTTTTAACAATCATGTTCAATAAATATCTGTTGATGCCCCCTCTTTCCCAATCCATCCCACAATTTTGCGTATGACTTGATACTCATACCTAAAACTCAGGATATTTGACATACCATAACTCTAAATGATACATAGAGCCACACAAATATCTTCTTAGAGCAGGACAGACAGAGAAAAAGAGAGAGGTTTCCTTGAATTGTATACTATTTAGTTAAAAATGGTGTATTCTCAGGCCAGTATCTGACAATTTTTAAATATTAATACCTTTTATAACATTTATAATTAAATGAGGCATTTTGCTCATTATTCACCTTTTCAAGACTTTTGACCTACTTATTACTAAAAGTTATATGTCATGCTTTTATTCTGCATTACAAAAGCCATTTTATATAACTTTTTAAAGCTAACAATTCATTAAAAAGGATTCAGGGATATTTAACCTAGTTTAAATATATCAAAATAATTTTAAAAGAATTACTATCCTGGAATTTAATAAAAACTTTTCATATTCTGTGTGTGTGTTTTATTACCCAGTACAAGGAATATGTAAAATATTCAAAAGCAGTACTTCAATAAAAGTCAATCAAGACTGATTAAATAGGTATTACTCTGAGAAGAGTTAAAAATTATACTAGAGATGGATATTCAATGACATGGAAAAATTTTCATGATACAGAATTTAATAAAAATAGTATAAAACCATGTGTGCAATACAAATTTGTTTTAATTAAAGTAAATATGGATACGCTTCTAGGAAAAGTACCTGGGAAATGTATGTCACACAGTTTTACTAATAATAAAGCTAAAAATTTTATCTTCATCAGTTTATGTCTGTGCTCATTTGTAATATTCTTCTCAAGTAATGTTCTTGACTAGTTTTGGTAACTGGGTTATGCTGACACATAAAAAGAGACGGGAATCCAGCCTATTTCTCTATTTTCTAAAAGAGGTTTGCACTTTCTCGGAATTTGTTTTTAATTTCTAACTTTAAGTTCAGCGGTACATGTACAGGATGTGCAGGTTTGTTAGGTAGGTAAACGTGTGCCATAGTGGTTTGCTGCACAGATCATCCCATCACCCAGGTATTAAGCCCAACATTCATTAGCTCTTCTTCCTGATCCTCTCCCTCCTCCCACCCCCTGCCCTCTTACAGGCCCGAGTGTCTGTTGTGTCCCTATATGTGTCCATGCATTTTCATAACTTAGCTTCCATTTATACGTAAGAGCACAAGATATTTGGATTTCTGCTCCTGCATTGGTTTGCTAAGGAAAATGGCCTCCAGCTCCAACCATGACCCTGCAAAAATCATGATCTTGTTCCTTTTTATGGCTGCACAGTATTCCATGGTGTATATGTACCACATTTTCCTTATCCAGTCTATCATTGATGGGCATTTAGGCTGATTCCATGTCTTTGCTGTTTTGAAAGTGCTGCAATGAGCTTACACATGCATGTGTCACTATAATAGAATAATTTATATTCCTTTTACATACTCAGTAATGGGTTTAGTAGGTCAAATGGTATTTCTGGTTCTAGATCCTTGAGGAATTGCCACACTGTCTTCCACAATGGTTAAACTCATTTACACTCCCACCAACAGTGTAAAAGTGTTGCTTTCTCTCCACAACCTCACTAGCATCTATGGTTTTTTGACTTTTTAATATTAGCCATTCTGAGTGGTGTGAGATGATATCTCATTGTGGTTTTGGTTTGCATTTCTCTAATGATCAGTGATGCTGAGTTTTGTTTTCATTGGCCGCATGCATGTCTTATTTTGAAAAGTGTCTGTTTATGTCGTTTGACCACTTTTTAATGAGGTTGTTTCTTTTTCCTTTTGTACATTTAAGTTCCTTATAGATACTGGATATTAGACCCTTGTCTGAAGCATAGCTTGAAAAATTTTTCTTCCATTCTCTAGGTTGTCTGTTTACTCTGTTGATAGTTTCTTTTGCTGTAGAGAAGCTCTTTAGTTTGATTATATTCAATTTTTCAATTTTTGCTTTTGTTGCAATTGCTTTTGATGTCTTTGTCATAAAATCTTTGCTCATGCCTATGTGTTGAATGGCATTGCCTATGTTTTCTGTTAGAGGTTTTAGAGTTTTGGGTTTTACATTTAAGTCTTTAATCAATTTTGATTTGATTTTTGTATATGTTGTAAGGAAGGTGTCCAGTTTCAGTTTTCTGCATATGGGTAGCCAGTTTCCCCAGCACCATTTATTGAATGGGGAATCCTTTCCTCATTGCTTGTTTTTGTCAGGTTTGTCAAAGATGAGATGGTTGTGGGGTGCGTTGTCTTATTTCTGGGTTCTCTCTTCTGTTTGATTGGTCTATGTGTCTGTTTTTGTACCGGAACTGTGCTGTTTCGGTTACTGTACCCCTGTAGTATAGTTTGAAGTTCAGTAGCATGATGCTTCCAGCTTTGTTCTTTTTGCTTAGGATTGCCTTGACTATTCAGGCTCTTTTTTGGTTCCATATGAATTTTAAAATAGTTTTTTCTAGTTATGTGAAGAATGTCAGCGATAGTTTAATGAAAATAGAATTGAATCTATAAATTTTTGGGGGGGGGGGGTACTATGGCCATTTTTGCAATAGCGATTCTTCCTATCCATGAGCATGGAATGTTTTCCCATTTGTTTGTGTCATCTCTAATTTTTTTGAGCAGTGGTTTTCAGTTCATCTTGAAGAGGTCCTTCACTTTCCTTGTTAGCCATATTTCTAGGTATTTTATTCCTTTTGTGGCAGCTGTAAACGAGAGTTCATTCATGATTTAGCTCTTGGCTTCCCTGTTTTTGGTGTATAGGAATGCCACTAATTTTTGCACATTGATTTTGTATCCTAAGACTTTGATGAAGTTGCTTATCAGTATAAGAAGTTTTTGGGATGAGACCATGGGGTTTCCTAGATATAGGATCATGTCATCTGCAAACAAAGATAATTTGACTTCTTTTCTTCCTATTTGAATACACTTTATTTTTTTCTTTTGCCTGATTGCCCTGGTCAGAACTTTCAATGCTATGTTGAATAGGAGTGGTGAGAGAGGACAAAATTGTCTTGTGTTGCTTTTCAAACGGAGTGCTTCCAGCATCTGCCCATTCAGTATGATATTGGCTGTGGCTTTGTCATACACGACTCTTATTATTTTGAGTTGTGTTCCTTCAATACCTAGCTTATAGAGTTTTAACATGAATGTTAAATTTTATCGAAGGTCTTTTCTGCGTCTATTGAGATAATTATGTGATTTTTGTCTTTAGTTCTGTTTATGTGATGAATCATATGTACTGATTTGCATATGTTGAATCAGTCTTGCATCGTAAGGATTGAAACCTAGTTGATCATGGTGGATAAGCTTTTTGATGTACTGCTGGATTCGTTTTGCCAGTAGTTTGTTCAGGATTTTTGCATTGCTGTTTGTCCATAATGTCGGCCTGAAGTTTTTTGTTTGTTTGTTTGTTTGTTTGTTTGTTTGTTTGTTTGTTTTTGGGGGAGTATCTCTGTCAGGCTTCGGTATCAGGATGGTGCTAACCTCATAGAATGAGTTAGGGAGGAGTCCCTTCTCCTCAATTTTTTGGAATAGTTTCAGTAGGAATGGAACCAACTTTTTTTGTACCTCTGGTAGAATTCTGCTCTGAATCCATCTGGTCCTGTGCTTTTTTTGGTTGGTAGGTTATTTGTTAGTGCCTCAGTTTCTGTCTCATTATTGGTCTATTCAGGCATCCAGTTTCTTCCTGGTTTGATCTTAATAGAATGTGTGTGTCCAGGAATTTATCCATTTCTTCTAGATTTTCTAGCTTATGTGCACAGAGGTGTTTATAGTAATCTCTAATTGGTGTTTGTATTTCTAAGCATTCAGCAGTAATATCACCCTTATCATATCTGATTGTGTTTATTTGAATCATGTCTCTTTTCTTCATTAGTCTTGCTAGTGGTCTATCTAATTTATTAATTTTTTTCAAAAAACCAGTTCCTGGCATTGATTTTTTGAAGGTGGTTGTTGTTGTTTGTTTGTTTGTTTGTTTTGTCTCATTCTCCTTCAGTTCAGCTCTGATTTTGGTTATTTTTTGTCTTTTGCTAGTTCTGGGGTTTCTTTGTACTTAGTTCTCTAGTTCTTTTAGTTACAATGTTAGGTTGCTAACCCAACAGCTTTCTAGCCTTTTGATGTGGGCATTTAATGTTATAAATTTTCCTCTTGACACTGTGTTAGTTATGTCCCAGAGATTCTGGTATGTTGTATCTTCATTTTCATTAGTTTGAAGGAACTTCTTGATTTCTGCCTTAATTTCATTATTTACCCAAAGGTCATTAAGGAGCAGGTTGTTCAATTTACATGTAGTTGTGTGGTTTTGAGTGAATTTCTTAGACTTTATCTCTAATTTGATTACACTGTAGTCTGAGAGACTGCTATAATTCCAGTTTTTTGCCATTTTATGAGGAATGTTTTACTTTCAATTATGTGATCATTTTCAGAGCAAGTACCATGTGGCAATCAGAAGAATGCATATTCTGTTATTTTTGGGTGGGGAGTTCTGTAGAAATCTGTCAGGTCCACTTGATCTAGGGCTGAGTATAGGTCCTGAATATCTTTGTTAATTTTCTGTCTCACTCATCTATCTCATATAATCGGTGGAGCTTTAAAGTCTCCCACTATTATTGTGGCAGTATCTAAGTCTCCTTGAAGTTCTCTAAGAACTTGCTTTATGAATCTGGGTGCTCCTTTGTTGGGTGTGTATATATTTAGGATGCTTAGTTCTTGTTGTTGAATTGAACCCTTTACCATTATGTAATGCCCTTGACTTTTTTGATCTTTGTTGGTTGAAAGTCTGTTTTGTCAGAAACTAGGATTGCAACCCCTGCTTTTTTTCTGTTTTCCATTTGCTTCGTAAATTTTCCTCCATCCCTTCATTTTGAACCTACGTGTGTCTGCATGTGAGATGGGTCTCTTGAAGACAGCATACCAATGGGTCTTTGTTCATTATCCAGCTTGCCATTCTGTCTTTTAGCTGAGGCATTTAGTGCATTTACATTTAAGGTTAGTATTGTTACGTGTGAATTTGATCCTGTCATCATGATGTGGGCTGGCTAATTTTGCAGACTTGTTAATGTAGTTGCTTCATCGTTTCACAGGTCTCTGTACTTCAGTGTGTTTTTGTAGTGGCTGGTAATGGTTTTGTTTTCTATATTTAGTGCTTCCTTCAGGAGTTCTCGCAAGGCAGGCCTGGTGGTGTTGGAATCCCTCAACATTTGCTTGTCTGAGAAGGATTTTATTTCTCCTTCGCTTATGAAGCTTCATTTGGCCAGATATGAAATTCTGGGTTGGAAATTCTTTTCTCTAAGAATGTGGAATATTGGTCCCCAGTCTCTTCTGTCTTGTAGGGTTGTTGCTGAAAGTTTGGCTGTTAGTCTGATGGGCTTCCCTTTGTAGGCGAACTGGCCTTTCTCTCTGACTGCCTCTAACATTTTTTTCCCTTCATTTCAACCTTGGAGAATCTGATAAGTACATGTCTTGGAGTTGATCTCCTCATAGAGTATCTTATTGGGGTTCTCTGGATTTCTCGAATTTGAATGTTGGCCTCTCTTGCTTGGTTAGGGAAGTTCTCCTGGATGTTATCCTGAAATATGTTTTCCAAATTGATTCCATTCTCCTCATCCCTTTTGGGTACCTCAATTAGTCATATATTTGAGTTTTTTACATAACTCCATATTTCTCGGATGTTTTGTTCATTCCTTTCCATTATTTTTTCTCTATTCTTGTCTGCCTGTCTTATTTCAGAAAAACAGTCTTCAAGCTCTGAGCTTCTTTCCTTTGCTTGGTCTATTCTGCTATTAATACTTATGATTGCATTTTGAAGTTGTTGTAGTGTGTTTTTCAGCTCTATTACATTGGTTTTGTTTCTCTCTATAATGGCTATTTTGGCTGTAAGTTCCTGCATTGTTTTATCATGTTTCTTATCCTCTTTGCACTGGGTTACAATGTGCTTCTTTAGCTCAGTGAAGTTTGTTTTTATTCACACTCTGAAGCCTACTTCTATCATTTCAGCCATCTCAGCCTCGGACCAGCTCTGAACCCTTGCTTGAGAGGTGTTGTGGTCATTTGGAGGAAAGGGGCACTCTGCCTTTTTGAGTTTTCAGCATTTTTGTGTTGGTTTTTTTTATCATCTTTGTGGGCTTATCTACCTCCAATCTCTGTGATCGCCAACCTTTGGATGGGTTTTTTTTTCTGTTTTGTTGTTGTTTTCATTGTTGTTTGTTTATTTTTCTTTTAGCAGTCTGGCCACTCTTCCATAGGGCTGCTGCCATTTGCTGGGGGTTCACTGCAGAGTCTAGTCCCTTCAGTTTTTCCAGCACCTGGTGGTATCACCAGTAAAGGCTGCAAAACAGCAAAGATGGCAGCCTGCCACTTCTGGAAGCTCCATCCCAGGGGGATACCGACCTGTTGCCAGCCTGGATGCATCTGTAGGAGGTGGCTGGAGACCCTGGTTGGGAGATCTCACCCAGTCAGGAGGAATGGGATCAGGGACCCACTTAAAGGAGCAGTCTGGATGCATTTGGTAGAGCAGCTGTGCTGTGTTGAGGATCCCTTCAGTCCCCAGTTGTTTTGGGATCTCCAAGATCTGTAGACTGAACCTGCTGAGATACACCCAAACAACTAAGGTGGTGGCCTGCCCTTCCCCTGAGGCACTCTGTCCCAGAGAGAAATTAGAAGACTGCTGGCTATAGAATACAGGTGGGGGTGGCTGGAGCCCCAACTGGGAGGGCTCACCCAGTGAGGAAGGATGGATCAAGGTCCCATTTAAAGAAACATTCTGGTCACACATTGACAAAACAGCTGTGCTATGTTAGGGAACGGCCTCTGCCCCCCATTGGCTTCGACTCTTCAAAGCCCACAGTCTGGACCAGCTGAGTCATCCAAAGAGCCAAGGTGGCAGCCCTCCCCTCTCCAGGCACTCCATCCCAGAAGAGATCAGAGCTCTGTCCATAGAATACAGATCGGTGGGGGTGGCTGGAAGCCCTAGCTGGGAGGTCCCCGTCAGTGAGGAGGAATGAATCTGGGTCTGTTTAAAGAAGCAGTCTAACCATGCCTCCACAAAACAGCCATGCCATGCTGGGGAATCACCTCTGCTCTGGTGGGCTTGGACTCTCCAAAGCCCACAGGCTGGAACGGCTGATTCATCCAAACAAGGTGGCAGCCCACTCCTCCCCTTAGGCACTCTGTCCCAGGGAGAGATCAGAGTTTCATTTATAAAATGCAAGCCAGTGGGGGTGGCTGAAGGCCCCCACTAGGAGGTTTGCACCCAGTGATGAGGAATGGATTGGGGTCCCACTTAAAGAAGCAGTCTGGCCACTTTCTGGCAAAGCAGCTGTGCCGCTCTGGGGGAATCCTTCCTCATCTGAGTCATTTTGACTCTCCAAATTCCACAGTCTGGAATGGCTGAGTTGACCAAATAGCAAAGGTGTCAGCCTGCTTCTCCTCCTGGAGGCTTAGTCCTGTCTCAGGCAGGCTCTACCATGTTGCCAGTGGCTGGCTGGAATTCCAAGCCAGTGGGTCTTATCTTTTGAGGCAGTGTGGAAGTGGGGCCCTCACACTACCTGCTCATCCCTCTGGATGCAGCCCCCTTTCTGCATATATATCCATATATATCCAGGGGTATATATGGACCTCCTACCTTGCCAGGGATCCTAGGGCCAGAGTATGTAAAGCTCCTGGGTCTCAGTGCATCCTTGTGCAGCGAGCCACTGAGAGTCCACACAGCTCTGTGTGTCGGACCCAAGACCCTTGTGGCATGGGCTCATGAAGGCCTCTCCTGATCTGAGGGTTGCAAAGATCCATGGGAAAAGGGTGGTTTCCCAGGGTTGCATATTCACTCATTGCTTCCCTTGGCTGGGGTTGGGATTCGCTTGGCTCCATGTTGCTCCCAGCTGGGCCTTCTCCCCATTCTGCTTTTCTTTATTCTCTGTGGGTTAATTTGTTTTCCTGATCAGTTCCAATGGGACTACCTGGATATTTCAGTTGAAGTTGCAGTATTCATTTTCCCCCTTTATTCCTCTCTATGAGAGCCACACACCATAGCTGCTTTTAATTGGCCACATTGGCCCACTGTGGAATATTTTTCTTCTTTAAATGTTTCATAGAATTCATCATTGAAGCCATCTGGGCCTAGAGTTTTCTATGTGAGAAATTTTATAACTATAAATTTATTTAACATATATATTTCTACTCACATGTTCTGATTATTCTTGTTTTAGTTTTGGTAATTTGTGAAATAAAATAAAGCACATCTTGAGCAAGAGAGGGAGAGAGAAAGAGAAGAAAATTGAAAATACAGGTATTCTTGTCACTGTTGAAAAAAAGGACCTGAGATAGAATAAGACAGGCTGGAAGTGTATGTTTTCTGTCTAACTAGTTAGGAGCATTTGGCATGGGTTCTATGTGTATTAACAAAAGATATTAAAAAATTATTTCATCTGAAATGAGTTAAATAAAGTACTCAGAATGTCTTAAGAGTTCAAAAATTTCTGCATTTCTGATTTCCGAGATTAAACTCAACAACTCCCAGGTGTTAAAAGTCAAATTCATCTGTAACTAGAGGATATTTTTAGGATAACTGTGACTTCCAACAAAGTATAAAGAAATTATAAGTCATCTATTTCAAGTCATCTATTATATTTAAAGAAATATAATTAATTTTCAGTGCTCACTTTCAATTAAGTTGTCTGTGTGTGTGTGTGTGTGTGTGTGTGTGTGTGTGTATACTGATGGATATAAAGGCAAAATAAAGTCTGTGGTTTGTTTTACAATAATTTGGGATAAAAAATTAAGTATAGATGAAGCAAATGTGGTAAACCCATAAGAAATCACAACTTGTAATAGCAAAAGTCCCAAAATAGGCTTTTAGTGTTTAAAGATTAGGATGGAAGGAAGTTTCACCCAGGATTCAGTCTGTCAGTTAGATCCATTTCTTTTGCCTGAATACAAAGAAAGACTATAAAGTTACCTTTAAAAAATATGGTGTAAAAGTCTTGAGGTTAGATTTTCTATCCTAGTTGAGGAAATGTGAGCTTTGGAAAGAGAAATAATAATCTGATCAATTCCATACACTTGAAACTGAAGCCTAATTTTTTTAGTTGCTTGCCTCTTGTTGATTTAAAAAAAAAACTCACGTTGCTAAAAGCCAGGCTGCTAAACGCTATCACTTAGCCTTCACTAGCATCCTTACAGACAACATCTCTGGCATCTATGTCACTATAGTAATAATTGTTTACGTTGTTTTTGAAGAACTTGGGGCAGTTCTTGTCGAGCAGAAAACCAGTTGAGACCACTGACCCTTCAGGTAGCCTGTATAAATGCCCACAGGGTGACCTTATGACATCATAGGGCCAAAAGCTCCTCACTCAGATCATGCTAACACTGCCATTTTCTGAACATGCGTCCTATGAAAATCCATGAAACCCAAGTATGTTCACACAGATCACTGATTACCTCATTTTATCCTGCCAATCACTTTTCACTTTATGTACCCATAAAGATGAGAAATTAAAAATTAAAAAAGCAGTATTTTCTACCTTAAACAAATTTCTTGTGCACTGGATAGACCATAGAATATATTAGAATAAAGCTTTCCAGGAAGAAGGGATATCTTGAAGAAGAAAAAATACTGGGCAAGTAGAAGGAACAGTTTATCTTGTACACTGGGTTGATATAGGGCCTGTTGCTTAAATATCATCCTTGGCGTGTCTTAATTTTATCTCTGACACCCTTGAAAATAATAATACTGTTTATAGTTCATTTAGAAAGTGTTGTAAGTTTACAAATCAGTTTTACCCTTATTATATTAAATTCCACTGATAATAGCACTATGAGAAAGACAAGAAAGATGATCATTCCTGTTTCACCGAGGTTAAATGATGTTTCCCTATGTGGCAGAGAATCTACATTTCCTGTCTTTAATTCTACCATGCTTTCCACTACCCCAAACTGCTGCAGAGAACCCAGCGGTTTCTAAGATGAATGACTTGCTATCACCACCCTGACACATAGCCTATCTATTGCCACAAATTGGCATAGATTACAAAAATGGTGGCCGCCCGAAATATACAGTCCCTCTCCTAAAGAGCACAAACATAATTATATAATAAATAACATGTTCATTTAAAATCTCATTAGAGGGTATTGAAATAATTTTGCTACTTCTAAATAGCGTCAGTGGTAGCGGGAGAAGAAGAAAGAGGGAGATGATAAGAGTAATAATCGGACTCAGGTTCAGAGTCAAATTCATCACAGAAGAATCAAATACATCCCTTCCCCGCTTGGGGGCTATCTATCCATCAAATGAAGCTAATCAAACTTGACAAATGACTTCATTTGCAAAGTGCCTTGGTGAAGAATGGCAAACGTGCAGAGAGAGTCAGAGAGGACATAAGCATGCTTTTTTATACCCACTAAATAGGCTACTTAACTATGGAAAGGGGCATTTTTAAGGAAGAGCCTGGTTGGGCGCGGTGGCTCATGCCTGTAATCCCATCACTTTGGGAGGCCAAGGCGGGCAGACCGCCTGAGGTCAGGAGTTCGAGACCAACATAGCAAAACCCCGTCTCTCCTGAAAATACAAAAATTAGCCTGGCTTGGTGACGCGCACCTGTAATCCCAGCTACTCGGAAGGCTGAGGTAGGAGAACCGCTTGAACCCGAGAGGCAGACGTTGCAGCTAGCTGAGACCGCGCCACAGGAAAAAAAAAAAAAAAAGGCCTGTATCCCTTTATTCAGAGGAGAAGCTCTAACAGCAGATGTTGTCTCTTAGCATTGCTTTTTATAACCATTTAACTCCTTTAGGTCTAGAGCAGGGGATACATTGTACCTTGAGTAGGTTCAAGCAACCTTAAAGGTCATGTGAGGAGGTCAATTACTAAAGCAAACAAACTTTACTGTTATTTTAAAAGTAACAAGAAGACAGCATCCTGTGCCTGGCTCCAATGCTGAGAAATTATGTAGTTATCAACAAGTACTTTAAATATATGGCCTTTTCTATACCAATAAAATGAGGCAGCCGTACATTCTCTCTATTGTAAGAAATGTTCCTGGCCATACAAATATCTGGGTTCAAGTCAAAGGCATGACTGCATTGTGAAATCTTGGACAGTAATTATACATATACTCCGATTGAAACGAATTCCCAATTGCAAAATGCCACAATTCGATTAGTCTTTTTCAGGTGGAAGTTTCTGTGGGACACTGACTTACAAATGTGATGTTGTGAAGAACTATTGAAAAGCACATATGAAGGTACCGTAGTAACTAAACTAGAAGAATTGAAGCAAGCTCTACCAATTACTCTCTGTAAATTAATTTTATTTAATGTCATTCAAAAATAATTATATAGCATCCTTATTATTTCCCTTTAATAAATATTCATTGCCCTTGACCTCAAAAGGCCGACATAGTATGGAAAAGGAAAATAAACCTTACAGGAGTGAAATAACAGAATGCCATGAGAACCCAAGGGAGAGATGGATACAGTCTGCAGCTGTTGACCAATTATAGTGTGAAGTCATATATAGAAAGATATTTTCCATATTGTTCATTACATTTCATGTCTGATAATTTTAGGATTGGCCACTTACTTAGTCCAAATCTGAATAGAAGGTTTATCATTTGAATGACAAGATCATATTTTGACCATTAACTTTTCTAATAGTAAATAGTATAGGAGAAGTTAGAAACTAGACTTAAACTTTAAACTTGGCTACACTAAAAAAGGACAATACCCAGTGCAGACAAAAGAGTCCTGGGCTAAGAGTCAGAAAACTTGGATTTCACTCCATATCTGTCAAGAAGTAAGTCTTGGGCAAGTAACTCTCCAACTCTGGGAGGTCAGTAGTAGTTTATAATCTATAAAAAAGTTCTATAAGATTATTTGAAAGATGCCTTGAGTTCTACATCTATAAACTAACTTATAGGTTATTATATCCATGTTAATAGGCCGATACTCTAAATCAATATAATTTAATGTTTATAACAAGCAAATACAAGTCAACATGCTTAGTATTCTGAAAGTTTTACACAGAGATAATATTTTTACTTCTTCAGTGAGTAAGAGAATGTCATAAAAAGTTAAATCACGATAAATATCCATTATTCCATGTAAACTGAGGGTCATATATTTCTGGCAAGAAGAATTAGGAGGAACTCCTCCCTGTACAAACCCATCTGCATCACCATCTGTTTGGCGGGGGGGGGGAAAAAAAGCATTTCCTGAGAAGAAAACGAGCCTGAATACTGACAATCTGAATGCTCAGACTAAACCTACATATTAAATACTTTCTGTGGTTTACCTAGCACCACTGAGTTTCAAGAATAATCAGACACACTGATATACAAGGACATCCCTGAAAAAGTACAAATACAAAGCGAAATGGCGGAACAGGGGGTAGCCCTAGAAATAAAGGTTAAGGAGGAGTGTTGGTTTTGAGTTTAGGGGAGTGCAAACACAGAAATAATTCCTGACTCAGACATACCTGCAGCATGTGTGTTTCCTGAGGAATAATGGTGTGTATTTAATTGGAAAGACCTACACCATTGAGAGATGTAACACATTAGTGCCCATTTGCTTGGGTTTTGCTGGGAGACATTCAGATAGACAAAGTGGTAAAATATTCTCCTCCTGTCACTAGAGCAACTTTAACTTCAGCAAATTGGTGAGTATTTGCACTGTGAAAGCAAGTACCATAAGCCAGCATGAGAGGCATTGCATACTTAGAGCTGTTGGAATTACGAATGGATACTAAATGATCTGTGTTGAACTGCTGAACTCATGATCATCATCAGAAGCGAGTTCCTAATTTATTAACTGGTAGCATTAACACTGAAAGATGACTAAGACTGATGGAATCAACACTGAGTTTCCTGAAACAAACACCAGGGAGAAATCTACTGAATACTGAAATTACAAGTAAAGCATGTGGAAACTCACAGTTATAAAATGGACATTAATACAAGTGGATGCATATTAGTACTAGTGAAGCATGATTCATTCAGGTTATGCAGAATGAAGGGTAAATGTGAAATGGCAAGGAAAAAGTCTTATGACTTTGATATCTAAGAAGAATTTAAGTGGATTTGGCATTGAGCCAAAGGTCCAGAGGAAGGGCAGGAAATTGACAGGCAGAAATGAAGAGGACACACGTGGTTGAAGGCTAAATAAGCAGAGTCAGGGAGATGAGAGGTAGAAAGCACATTTGGCAAAGTCTAGAAATAATTTTCATTGTCAAAGCTGATGAGTGGGGGGTGGTTTGGGGGATTGAGTGACTGATGTCTAGTGGGTAGGGGCCAGGGATGCTGCCAAACATCCTGTAATTCACAACATAGCTCCTCACAACAAATAATTATCTGGCAGAAAATACCAACAGAGCTGAAATTGAGAAACCTTGCTCTAATACAAACTCTTCTACTGACTTAGGATGCCAGTTCACCACTGGGAACGGTTTTAACCATCTAAATGTAACAACTTAACCATCACACTGCTACTTTATGCCAGAGCTCTCTGTGCTCTACCTGCCACCAGTGATGGAGTCGTTGTTAGTTGTTGGGGGTTGGGTCATTCAGCATGATGATCCCATATCTATGTCTGCTCTCTCCAATCACTTCTGGCCCAACTGATGGAGCTTGAGTTTACTGTGAAGCATACTCTGACTCAGAGATTAGTGTGAAGGAAATTTGTTAAGGAACGTTCTTGTGGTCAACCCTGTAGAAGGAAAGTAAGAAATCAGGATTATGCAGAGAAAGAAACTGAAATTCTGATATAGTTACAACAGAGGCCTCAACCAAACTACATGAAGTTCTGAAATGGAGACAATAGTTCATAGATGCCCTGAGATGGGGTGATAGGACAGAAAGAATCTTTATACTCCTGTATCAATTAGTTATTGGAAACAGGCTGTAGGAAGAAAGTTGCATGACCTTGTATGAGGTGACTCTCTTCAGCCTAGGCAACTTTTAAAATGTGCTGGAAGCTGGAAAATTTCTTCTGACAGTATTTCCAGGAGCTGAAGTAAGTTAACTATCTTGAAGGGAGATATGAGCTGTGAATTACTGCATCTACCTCATTGCCTTAGGTACTTTAGTAAATAATTACAATCTTTTCCTATAAATTTGTTTAAAGGCAAATGAAAATATTATAATAGCAATTCTAATGATGCTCTGACAATTCATTGCCTACTTTCCTCATCTCCTTTTTCTTCCCTTAAATGTGTATGTCATCTAATAATTGCATGAAATCCATTCTTCTTTTTCTTCTTCAGGAGGGAGGTGGAATCATCTGAAAATTCTATGTGCTGATCAATCTCAAATTTCCATCTTTAAATACTTTCCCACATATTTAACTGCACTGAATCTTATTATACTGGTGGAGAGAGAGAAACAACAACAACAACAACAACAGCAACAAAGAAAAAACAACCCCTGACATTGAAATGCTGACTTGGCACTCTCAGCTAACGATATAATTCTCCTATTAAACATAAACAATTTTACAACATACTAATTCCAGAGAAAGGGTACATTGAGGCCATGATAAGATGAGAAAAAGCAAGGCTACTTACGTCATCATTTTGTCTAAGCACAGACAAAAACAAGATCACTGTAATATCTATCAAAAACTCAACTCCTCCTCTCTTGTCCTAAAGGAATAACCTCTATTTTTTACCAAGGATAATTTTATCATCATTCTGGTCTTCTCTCTCTCTCTCTCTCTCTATATATATATCAGATTTGTTAAGATGCGCAATCACAGAATTACCCTGCTTTCTGAAATTCCCACTTCCTTTCACCTTCTCCCAAACTCTCTTTCAAAACAAAGTCTGAACCCTATATTAAGTTCTTTCTATCACCGTCTCATGGAGACACACCATGATTCCCCATGAGACACGTCATGATTTCCCATTGCAATGAGTAATAAAACTAGTTTGTTCAATATAGATATGCTTCTGGTGTTTTTCTGGCTGAAAACATTGACAATAGACAGTTTGCTTACACTCACTGATGCTGAAAGCTTAACTGATATGATCCCTTAAAAGGACTGGACTTTTGCAGGAGAGAAAAGCCACTGAAATTAGATTCTGATAATTTGGCTGGACATCGTTTGTTTAGTTTTTATAGCTGTGATCATTCTGGCAAAATACTAGTTTTCTCTAATTGTTGGTTTCTTAATCTATTTGAAGGAATATTATTATATGGCGAGTTATTAATGTGGTTAATCCAGGCATTAACAAATATTTAACTCATGTCACCTTATGTAAGATTCTGTGCCCAATATTTGAGATAAAATGGAGAGCAAAGCAGACATGGACTTGCCCTTACAAAGATTAAAATCTAATGAAGGAGACAAATATTACTGAAATAACTGCCAAAAGCACGTGCAAAATTACAACCGTGGTAAGTGAAGCAAAGGCCAAAGCACGATTAAAGCATCTAATAGATAAATCCAACCTGATTAGAAAAAAACCTGAGCTGATGATATCTTATGGAAAATTAGAAATTAACTGGTGACATGAAGTAGTGGAGAAAACCATACTACACAGATAATAATGTGCAGAGGTTTATGCTGAGAGGACTCTGAGAAAGGATAAACATGCCACTGTTGCCCAAGTTGAGAGAGCAAGGGGGTAGGATCCAAGATAATGTCTAAAGGACAGGCAGGCAGGGACTGATTACATAGGCCATGTTAAAAATGTTGGCCTGTATCCTACCAGTTAATTCCTAGGAGCCTCTGGGTATTCTGGGTAAATTGCAGGACTCAACGAATAGTTGTTCCATTCTATTTGTTTGTCATCTATGCTTTTCACTTCCATTTAAAACTGATAAAACTCATTCTTCTGAACTGGAGTTGATGCAGCAGAGTTGGTCAGACAGCAAAGACAATTTCTGAGAACACTGCTTGATAATGTTTTCTGTGTCTTTAGGAAAAGCCTCTGTCTTGTAAAGGCATCTTAGTTTTGTCCACCCAGAAGACTCAGTAGCTATTGTACACGTATGTTCAAAAGGAATCATTTTTTCTATCCATTCACATTAATGAATTTAGAATAATAAATGGACTTAAAAACTTCAGGGAGTCTTCGGATAATTTTATCTTTTACCATCCTACTCCAAATTTTATATTTGGGAAATTCAACCTGAATAATGAATATGTAGGGCAAAAACCAGGTTAGGATTTGGCCACTAATTCCCTTCTGAAAAGAAATGCATTGAAATTTAAGGAGTATGTCAGGTGCTGCTCTACCCTAGCAGTTGGACAGGTATCTAACATGAAGGCTTGGAAATCAGTGCCATATAAAATGCCTGAATACAATTTAACAAATGAAACAGCAAATTAAATTAATAATAATAATAACAGAGAGAAGGCTCTTCATATAGAGAGCAAGGGTGTGACTGGCATTTTTACCATATTCTTTCCCTTCTATCTTGACTAATATTTCTTTTGCTGAGAAAAATTTTGTAATTCACATGGAGTCTTATGTTGTTTTTCACAACAAATTCTGCCCAATACAGTAATGTGACATTATTTTTTCCAGAACAGCAGAAGGTAGCTTAGATGTCTTATTCTCAATTTTCACAGTTTGTTTTCTCAGGATCTTAAATGTATTTTGCATATGAGAAAGATTTAAATGCTAGAGTTGGCTGTTCTTATTATTTTGTTGAAAACAAAAGAACGCTTGGATGTTCTATGTTTTTCCAACTTTACAGCTGTTTGCCTTCCTTCCTCTGTTTGGGTCATTTCTTATAAACTTATCAAAATAGGGAAGAGGTAATTATTGAAAATGATTCCCCCATATATTTTAAGATAATCAATAAATCCGTTTTTTATCCACAATGTGTCTTGGTAATTCTGAAGGCTGTGTAGTTGGAGCTATCTAGGTGGGTTAGTGCTTCCTAAATCTGGCGACATTAATCTGGGTTGAGGTCTAGACTTTTTCAAGCTGCAAAAGTGATTTAGATATATAGCAAGTCATGAGAAGACTTGCTATATATCTAAGATATATATCTAAGATATATATCTAAGATATATATAAGACCAGAAGATCAAGTTACTTTCCAACTCTGAAATTTTATGATTCTAAACTAAGCCTATGGCAGGGTTCATTTTAAGATGTCAAATTTTACTGTGATGTTCTGGTTTTGAGTTCCCTTTCATGGGAGAGTGCATGGTTTCCCAGGCGTTACAATGTTTTAACACAGGTACCTCAAAGAACATCTTGTGAAGAAAGTTTTAAAATGACTAACAGGAAAACTGTGCTGAGTTTATTAGTCACTGTGCCTTGTAAACGCTATAATGATTCATTTTAGTGAATAATTCCAGGAGTTGTAGGTATGAGCTGGAGATGGGATAACCTAAAAAGATAGGCAAAATTATAATTTTCACAGTTTGGGGTTATAAAGTACTCTGATCTCTCAGTCTAGCCACTATAAATCTACCTTTGCTTGGATTTAATTGATTACTTCATAATGGTTATGTTAACCATACTAAAACCTGTGAAATCAGACATCTTAAAACGTGTTCCAAGAAACATTTCAATTCAGTCTGAAAACCATCTCAAATAGTCTCAGAGATGTGATTTCTACTCAGAACCTTGGCCTACCACTGCCCATACTCCTCCTCTGACACACTTACAATACTGCGTTGCTTTGGTAGGGTGCTAGTGTGCATGATTTGTCTTTCTTTTACAGAGTCAGTTTTTTAAATGCTTGCATTGTTCCTTTTTTGTTTTTTGTTTGATCTCTACATTCAATTAAATTAAACCAGAAACCAGGTTCTCATCTGAGCATCTGAGTTCTGTGAATAATTTCCTATGAGGCTCTCAGAAATTAATACTTTAGTCAAAGCTTTTCTTTGCAAGCAACAAAATTAAATATGACTAATTTAATCTGAGAAAGGATATGAAAACAAGGATATTCTATATCTCCAAGAAGACACAAGATCTAATGTTAGAGCCTATGAAGCCAAAACAAGCCTGAAACCATATCACAGAATGATTCTCATGATAATACTAGGATTGTACCATTAATGCCATCCATACTGGACACTGGGTTTACTGTTACCTGAAAGCCTCCCTTGCCAGCATGATTTTCTTCTCTCTTCTACATAGCTAGTTCCCGAATCCACACTTGAAACAATATACAAGTTTATGTGCCTATACTTTCATCTGTTTAAGAAAGGAGGACAAGGAAATCAATATTTGGATTTTTTCTTTTTGCTTCCCTTTATAAGGGGAAAGATTCCCTAGATATAGAAAAGAAGATGTGATTTTGGGTAGAAAATAGTCTACTCTAGACATCTTCTTTATTGTTCAAATTCAACATATAACCTTCTTCGGAAACAGTAAAATTATTTCCCTAGCTATCATAAGGCAGCTATATCTTATGCAACAAACGATACACTTCTGCTCTATCAGCTAAATTCTATTTCAGTCAGGACGCTTTTGTCTGTGAATGACAAAGAACTCAACTCCATTGGCATGAGACAAATGAATTTATATTCTTACGTAACAACTTACATAGAGATAAAGCTGTTTGTTAATTTAGTAGCTCAGTGAGGCCAGAGAGCAGGAGAGGGATAGCAAGAGAGGGAAGGAGAGAGAGAAAGAATGGTTTCATATCTGAGAAAGAACAGTTTCATATATTTGTCCAGGACTTTGACTTTTGCATATGCCTAAATGAATCACCAGCAAAAGACGTGGAGTTACACTGATTGGTTTAGACTTAAATCACCCTCTTGAGGCAGTAGAGGACTCATCATTCCTGAGCATATTGTTGTTCAATAAGTAGGGCGGGGGTAGTCAGAGTTCTGAAATGTAAAATGGCATCTTTGTAGGCAGTGTCTGCCACTTTTGATGCTACATTTTTTTTCAGTTTTCTGGATATACAAAAGAAAGAGAGTGACCAAAATTTTCTCTAAAATTTCTTAAATATTTAAGTAGGCTCATTTAAGAAAAATACATGGGTGCAATCTTTAAAAGTCATTAAAATCTAATGAGGGATATAGACACATGATTCCAATTCAAAGCAGAGTGAGGTATAGACTTTATAGAGATACAGGTTATAATGGGATTATTATATTAATGATGGAATATATAATTGCCTGTATACCATAAGTGCTTAATAAATATGAATCAAAAGTAAAGAGTTTCATAACATTAAGGATATGGTATGAAGATCATACAGGACTTTAAAAATCACTGACTCTGATTATATTGAAAGAATGTTCCTATTCCTTTCATTTTAAAATTTATAAAATAACTGATGGCAAAAAGATTTTTTGGGTTTATTTTTGCTACAAGTCTTTTTCTTAGAATTTCCACTAATACACACTCAAAACAATCTAACCCATGTTGCAGGTTATTTACAATTATTTTTATTTTGAATGGGGGCATCATATTTTGCATTTTGATACCAAATACTTCTGAGGTTTTTTTTTTAATTTTTTTTTATTTTTTTGACTGTTCTTGCTGTGTCACCAGGCTGGAGTACAGTGGCACTATCTCAGCTCACTGCAAACTCCGCCTCCTGGGTTCAAGCGATTCTCCTGCCTCAGCCTCTTGAGTAGCTGGGACAACAGACGTGTGCCACCACGCACAGCTAATTTTTGTATTTTTAATAGAGACAAGGTTTCACCATGTTGACCTGGATGGTCTTAAACTCTTGACCTCATGATCCACCCGCCTTGGCCTCCCAAAGTGCTGGGATTACAGGGGTGAGCAATAATATTTTTAAAATAAGAACTACATTTATCCATCTATTTATTTAATAAGCATTTATTGAGTGCCCAATATATGCCTGGATTGTCCTTGACATTATTCTAATACTGACTTTGCAGAGGCACACAAAACACACAAGTTTCCGTCATCAAGGTAGATAACAATCTCCTCAAAAAAAGAAGAAAATTTCTTTGAAAAAAGAGTGAAGAAAGAAAGAAATAAGATAAATTGATAGTCCTATGCTGGACATGAGGGGAACTAAAATGCGTAGGCCAAAGATCTGTGACCTCATGAAGATTTAAAACCTATGAGCAAATAGAAGTTCAAAGCAGGCAGGTACTACATGGCTTTTGTTCAACAATGTGTTGCAAACACCTAGCATATGCCTGCAGATAGTAAACATAAAATAAAAAATTAACAAGTGAATAAATGGAAGAGATGATAATATATACATTTAAATGTTTATGATCAAAATTTTGATTTCTATATTTATGATTCCTCATCTTAAGTAAATAAATTGTTGAATTCATGGTTTGAAAGTGTTAGTAAAACTTTAAAAAGCGTAACTCTAGTGCTTGAAAAGTCAAATTGGAGAATAGAAATAAATGACTATTTTTCATATTCTTATTTTTGATCCATATCTATTTTTACATTTTATTCATCCCTTTTATTCAAAAATATTAATGTGTTAGGAAAGGTTATTTTCTTTGCATTCGTTCCATGCCACATTTTTTCTTGGCAGAGGAAAGAGTGCCTCCTTATGTGGAAAAATATAAACCCTAAGCAAGAATGAATTTTTCACTCAAAGACCATGATATTAACATTATAGGAAATTTGTTATGCACATTTGCAGGGCAAAGCATATAGTACTTTCCTTGTGATAACTGAGATTGCTATAAATAGTGAACCATCTTCTCTACAGGATTATAAAAGTCATTCTGTATATTTAAAAGTTCCAAGTAGAGGAATAAAGAAGAAAAATGGAACAAGAATAAGCATTTAGCTATCATTGTTCTTAGGATTCTGTGCAAATTATAAAGCATGAAAGCAGAGATCAAGTAGGGAAAATCTCACAGATTTGCCATGAAACTTATTTTCATTGTATTCTCTCTTATTTGCAATAAAAGGCATACTTTTTATTTTAAGGTAATTGCAGAAAATAAAAAGTTTATTATATACAATAAAATAATATATGTGTGATATTTAAGTAATAGTTTTCTTACAAAGAAAATATCTGGTCAAAATTTTTTTAAAAGTAAAAGCAAAATCTCTCACCCTGGAAAATCTTAGCAAGCTTTATCAATCAGAATATACATATAATTTTTTTTAGTATTTAATTTTTGTGGGTACATAGTAGGTATATACATATTTATCGGGTATATGAGATATTTTGATACAGGCATACAATGCATAATAATCACATCAGGGTAAATGGGGTATCCATCAATTCATGCATTTATCCTTTCTTTGTGTTACAAACAAGCCCATGTACTCTTTTTTGTTATTTTGAAATGTTCAATAAATTATTGTTGACCATAGTCACCGTGTTGTGCTATCAAATACTAGATCATATTTATTCTAACTACATTTTTGTGCCCATTAACTCTCCTCCTTCCCCCAACAACCCTTCCCAGCCTCTGGTAAATATTGTTCTACTCTCTATCTCCAGGAGTTCCATTAAAAAAAAAAAAAACAGCTCTCACAAATAAATGAGAACATATGAAATATGACTTTCTGTGCCTGGCTTATTTCGCTTAACATAGTGACCTCCAGCTCCAACCATATTATTACAAATGACAGGATCTCATTATTTTGTATACCACATTTTTTATGTGCACTCATCTGCTAATGGACACTTAACGTTGCTTCCAAATATTGGCTATTGTAGATACTGCTGTCATAAACATGGGAATCCAGATATCTCTTTGATATACTGATTTCCATTCTTTTTCGGTATATACCCAGCAGTGGGATTGCTAGATCACATGGTAGCTCTATTTTTAGTTTTTTGAGGAACCTCCAAAATGTCCTTCATAGTGGCTATAATAAGTTACGTCACTACCAACAGTGTACGATGTTTCCCTTTCCTTCGCATCCTTACCACCATTTGTGATTGCCTGTCTTTGGGATATAAGCCATTTTAACTGGGGTGAGATGCTGTCTCATTCTAGTTTTCATTTGCCTTCCTCTGATGATGAATTATGTTGAGCACCTCTTCGTATGCCTGTTTGCCATTTGTATGTCTTCTTTTGAGAAATATCTATTCATATATTTTACACATTTTTAAGTTAAATTATTAGACTTTTCCCTATAGAGTTGTTTGAGCTCCTTATATATTATGGTTATTAATCCCTTGACAGGTAGTTTGCAAATATTTTCTCCCACTCTGTGGGTTATCTTTACTTTGTTGATTTTTTCATTCACTGTGCAGAAGCTTTTTAACTTTATGTAATCCTATTTGTGCATTTTTGCTTTGGTTGCCTATGTTTATAGGATATTATTCAAGAAATCTTTGCCCCATTCCATGTCCTGCAGAATTTCTCCAATGTTTCCTTTTAGTAGTTTTGTAGTATGAGGTCTTACTTTTAAGTCTTTAATCTATTTTAATTTTATTTTTTATATGACATGAGATAGAAGTCTACTTTCATTCTTCTGTGTATGGACATCCAATTTTCCTGACACCATTTATTGAAGAGACTGTTGTTTCTCCAGTGTTTATTCTTGGTAACTTTGTTGAAAAAGAGTTAACTGTCGATGTATAAATTTATTTCTGTGTTCTCTATTCTGTTCCATATTTCTGTCTGTTTTTATGCCACTACAACATCGTTTTGGTTACTATAGCTTTGTGGTGTAATCTGAAGTCAGGTAATGTGATTCTTCCAATTTTGTTCTTTCTGCTAAGAATAGCTTTGGCTATTTTGGGTCTTTTGAGCTTTCATATAATTTTTAGGATTTTTTTTTCTATTTCTGTGAAGAATGTCATGGGTATTTTGATAGCGATTGCATTAAATCTGTAGATTGCTTTAGGAAGTATGAACATGCTAACAATATTGATTCTTCCAATCCATGAACATTGAATATCTGTCCATTTGTTGATGTCCTCTTCAATTTCTTTCATTAATAGTTTTCATTACAGTAATCTTTTACTTCTTTAGTTAATTTCTAGTTATCTTAGTTTGTTTCTATCTAATGTAAATGGGATTACATTCTTGATGTATTTTTCAGATTGTTCATCTTTACATAGAAATGCTACAGATTTTTGTATGCTGATTTTGTATCCTAAAATTTTACTGAACTTGTTTATTATTAATTCTAATAGATTTTTTGGTGGAGTCTTTAGGTTTTCCCAAATACAAGATTATATCTTCTGCAAACAAGGATAATTTTACTTCTTCCTTTTCAATTTGGATGACCCTTTATTACTTTCTCTTGTCTAATTGCTGTAGCTAGGACTTCCAGTACTATGTTGAATAACGGTGAAAGTGGGCATCTTTATGTTCCAAAGAGGAAAGGTTTTCAGTTTTTCCCCATTCAGTATGATATTAGCTGTGGGTCCTTTGTATACAGCTTTTATTATGTTGATGTATGTTCCTTTTATGCCTAGTTTTTGAAGGTTTTTACCAAGAAGAAATATCAAATTTTATCAAATGTTTTTCAGCATTAATTGAAACAATCATATGCTCTTCGTCCTTTATTCTGTTGATATGATGTATCATATTGGTTGACTTGTACATGTTGAAACACCTTTGCATCCCAGGGATAAATTTCACTTGGTCATCATTAGTAATCTTTTTAATATGCTGTTGAATTTGGTTTGCTGGTATTTTGTTGAGAATTTTTTTTTGCATCAATGTTAATCAGGGATATTGAGTTGTAGTTTTCTCTTTTTGATGTGTCTTTGTCTGGTTTTGGTGTCATGATAATGCTGGCCTCACACAAGGAATTTGGAAGTAGTGCCTCCTCCTCTGTTTTTTTGGAATAGTTTGAGTAAGATTGTAATTAGTTCTTCTTTAGATGTTCGATAAAATTCAGCAGTGGAGGTGTTGGGTCCTGGGCTTTGCTGGGAGATTTTTTGTTACAGCTTTGATTTTATTACTTATTATTGGTCTGTTCAGATTTTGGATTTTTTCCTGGTTCAATCTTGGTAGGCTGTATGTGTCTAGGAATTTATCCATTTCTTCTAACTTTTCCAATTTATTGGCATATAGTTGTTCATAGTAGTCACTAATGATCCTTTGAATTTCTGTGGTATCAGTTGTAATGTCTTCTTTTTCATCTCTGATTTTATTTACTTAAGGCTTCCATCCTTATTTGTTGGTTATTCTGGCTAAAGTTTTGTCAATTTTGTTCATTATTTCAAAACTTCACTTTGTTTCATTCATCTTTCATATTGCTCTCATTTCAATTTTGTTTATTTCTGCTCTGATTATTATTTCTTTTCTTCTGCCAATTTTGTGTTTGGTTTGCTACTGCTTTTCTAGTTCTTTAAGATGCATTACTTGTTGTTTAATGAAGTTTTTCTGCTTTTTGATGTAGGTGCTTAAAGACATCAACTCTTAGTACTGCTTTTGCTGTATCCAGCTTTTGGTATGTGGTGTTTCCATTATTATTTGTTTCAAGAAAATTTTCAATTTCCTTTTTAATTGACACACTGATTATTCAGAAACATATTGTTTAATTTCCATGTGTTTGTATAGTTTCCAAGATTCCTTGTGCTATTGAATTCTGTTTTTACTCCATTGTGGTCAGAGAAGATACTTCATATAATCTGAATTTTTTGGATTTTAAAAGCCTTATTTTGTGGCCTAACGTAAGTTCTGTCCTTGAAAATGATTGATGTGCTGAGGAGAAGAATCTATATTCTGTAGCCATTGGATGAAATGTTCCATAAATATCTATTAGGTCCATTTGTTATATAGTGCAGATTAAAACTGGTATTTGTTGATTTTTCTGTTTGGAAGATATATCCAATATTGAAAGTGGAGTGTTGAAGTATCCAGCTATTATTGCATTGGAATCTATGTCCCTATCTATAATATTTGTTTTATGCATTTGGATGATCCAGTGTTGGGTGCATATATATTTATAACTGTTATGTCCTCATGCTGAATTGACCCCCTTTATCATTATATAAGAAAGTTTTGTCTCTTATAATTTTTGTCTTGAGATCTATTTGGTCTGATATAAGTGTGGTAACTCCTGCTTTTTTTTTTGGTTTTCATTGGCATGGAATGTCTTTTTCCATCCCTTTATTATCAGCCTGCATGTGTCTTTATAGGTGAAGTGTGCTTCCTGTAGGCAACAGATCACTGTGTCTTGTTTTTTACCCATCCAGCTACACTATTTATTTTAATTGGAATGTTTTATTTGTTTACATTCAGTATTACTATTGATAAGTAGGGACTGACTTCTGCCATTTTGTTACTTGTTTTCTGTTTCTTTTCTGGTCTTCTCTTTCTTCCTTCCTCTCTTCCTTTTAGGATGGTAATTTTCTTTGGTGGTATAATTTAATTTATTGCTTTTTATGTTTTGTGTATCCACGGTAAGTTTTTCAATTTAATGTTCCCATGAGTCTTGGAAGTACTATCTTATTATCCATTATTTAAAATTGATGACAACTTAGCACAAATACCATAAACAAACTAAGAAGAAAAAACTACTAAAAACTCTAGCTTTTACTTTGTCCTCCTGCTTTTACACTTTTTATTGTTTATATTTCTACCTTATTGTATTGCCTGTGTTTTGAATAGCTGTTGTGGTTATTATTTTTAATCGGTTCTTTTTGTCTTTCTATTAAAGGTATGTGTAGTTTACACACTAGAATTATAGTGTTATGATATTCTCTGTTTGTCTGTATACTTAGTATTACCCATGAGTGTTGCACCTTTAGATGATTTGTTATTGCTCATTAACTTTCTTTTCTTTCAGATTGAAGAACTCTCTTCATCATTTCTTGTAGGACAGTTCTGCTGTTCTTGAAATCATTTAGCTTTTGTTTGTCTGGGAAAGTCTTTATTTCAGCTTCATGTTTGAAGGATATTTTTGCTAGATATACTATCCTAGGGTAAAAGGTTTTTTTTTTAAAAAAAAAAATAGCACTTTAAATATGTCATGCCACTTTCTCCTCTCTCCAGGCCTGTAAGCATTCCACTGAAGTCTTCTGCCAGATGTATTGGAACTCCTTTGTATTTCTTTTCTTGCTGCCTTTAGGGTCCTTTTTAAAAATCGTTGATTATTGGGGGTTTGATTATTAACTATCTTGAGGTAATCTTCTTTGGGTTAAATATGCGTGGTGTTCTAGAACCTTCTTTTACTTGAATATTGATAACTTTCTCTAGGTTGGGAAGTGTTCTGTTACTTTGAATAAATGTTCTACCCCTATCTCTCTTTCTGCCTTCTCTTTAAGGCCATTGATTCTTAGATTTGCCCCTTTGAAGATATTTTCTAGATCTTGTAGGTATGCTTTATTCTTTCTTTTTCTTTTTTCTTTTGTCTCCTCTGCGTATTTTCGAATAGCCTGTCTTCAAGCTCATTCATTCTTTCTTCTGCTTGATTAATTCTGCTGGCAAGAGAATCTGAGAAGTAAATCCAAAATGATAGTTGAAGTTTACAGACTTTTCTGTAACTAATGAACATGACATAGAAACAGAAAATTTTAATATTGTGAGACATTAAACAACTTTACCAACTTGACCAAAATCTCCTTTATAGGTCACTCTGTCCCACAATAAAGAATACCAAGCTTTTCATGTGCACATGGAACATTCACTACGACCTATTTTTGGCCATAAAACAAACTTCAATAAACTTAAGAGTCTTTAAGTCATACAAAATATATTCTCTGGCCATAATGAAATGAAAGTAGAAATCTCTTTGGAAGATATCTGACATGTTCTTAAATATTTGGAAGTCAAACAATACCTTTATATATAACTCATGAATCAAGGAAGAAATCACAGATATCATTTAATATGATACTAAATGGGATTAGAATAAAAACACAACATAAAAATTTGTAAAACAAAGCAGTAAGTAGAGGAAGACTTACAGCATTAAAATACTTGTGTTAGTAAAGAAAAAGTTCCAAAATAAATGGCACAAGCTTCCACAAGAAACTAGAAAGATTAAAATTATGTATGAAGTAAGCAAAATAAAGAATATAATAATCATCAAAGAAGAAATCAATTAACTGGAAAACAAAAATACTAATATAATGTATGAAAACAAGAGCTGATACAAATAGCAATAAAATCAATACACTTTTAGCCAACAAGAAATGAAGAGAAGAAAACACAGACATCAGGAATAAAGGATTTAATATCACTGGCAATACTATGGACATTAGAAAGAAAATAAAGGAATTTTATAAACAAATTTGTGACAATGAATTCAAAGATTGAGATTAAATGAACAAATTTTGTGAAAGACACAAACTACCAAGACTCACTCAATAAAAATACAAAACATGAATATCTTATCTCTACTAAAAATTGAATTTTTATCTAGAAACATTTTGAGTTTACAGTTAAAAAATCAAAATAAAATTCATAGTTAAAAACTTTCTGAGGCTTTTTACTTCAGTTCGAAATGACTTCAGTTTGTTTCAAATACTTAAGAAGCAATATCAGTCAGCCCAAACTCTTCCAGAGAATAGCACAAAAAAAAAAGTTTCAGTGAACTTTTAACAGGCCAAGATAAATCTAATACTGAAAAGAGAAAGACATTAAAGGAAACCTAGAGACCACTATTCCAGATGCATATAGATGAAGGAATCCTTAAGAAAATTTTAGCAAATCAAATTCGACAATTTATGAAAAGGATTATGATCAAGTTGAACTCATTTTAGGAATTAAGAAGGATTTTTAACTTAAAAAAATCAATGTAGATTGTCATTTATACCGACTAAAGAAAGCAAAAACACAATCATCTCAAGAGACACATAACAATATTGGACTAAGTTTAATGTCAGTTCAAGACTGAGAAGAGAGGAGGTTTCTTCAATCTCATGAAGAATATCCATGACAAACCTACTTTTAACATCATACTTAACAGCAATAGAAAGATTGATTTTCCCATAAGATCAGGAACAAGCGAAGGATGCCTGCTCATCACTTTAACATTACGGTGGAGGTAGATACAGCGCAGTATGAAAAGTAAAAGAACTAAAAAACATTCAGAGAACAAAGTTAAATTTGAACCATCTTTTACCAAAGACAACCTTGTTGCCTAAGAGGCATAGCCTAAGAAGGCTACAAAATAGCTACCAGAACTAATAAGTGAATTTAGCTGGTGGCAGGGTATAGACGGATACACAAAAATCAATTGTGCTAGAAAGAAATAATTGGAAACTGCAATGAAAAATGCACAGTAGCACCAAGAAATACGAATATTTATGATGAATTTGAGAAATTATGTTAAAGGTCTGTACACTTAAAGCTGAAAAACACTGCCGAGAGAATTTAAAGACAAAATAAATGTAGATATATAAAAAGTTCATGGATCAGAACAGTTGACACAGTTATGATATCAGTTCTTCCTGGTTGATCTATATATTCAACAGAATTCCTATCAAAATCTCAGATTTTTTTTGTAGAATAGGCAGAAAGAGTTTGAACAAGAACAGAATACAAAATGCAAAAAATTAGCGGGCGCCTGTCGTCCCAGCTACTCGGGAGGCTGAGGCAGGAGAATGGCGTGAACCAGGCAGGCGGAGCTTGCAGTGAGCCGAGATCACGCCGCTGCACTCCAGACTGGGCAACAGAGCGAGACTCTGTCTCAAAAAAAAAAAAAAAAAAAAAAAAGCGAATTTTAAAAGCATTATGCTAAGTGAAAGCCCCCAGATACAAAATATTACATATTATATGATTCCATTTATATGAAATTCCAGAACACTAAAAACTCTAGTGACTGAAAGCATGTATCAGTGGCTGCCAAAAGCCAGATGTATTGGTTGAAAAAATTACAAAGAATCTTTTGAAGGGATAGATGCTATACAATTATTTTGTTGATGGTTACAAGAGTGCAAACATTTATGAAAACTTACTGAGTTGAACATTTAAAATTGTTGAATTTTATTGTAAGTAAAAATTATACCCCAATAAACTAATTTAAAATTATAAAAATCAATCCCAGAAAAAATAAAAATCTGTGAGCCTGTTCTAGATCTTCACTTTCAGTAAAAGTTTTCTAGGATTCTGAGAAGTGGAAAATATAGTCACAGTGAGTATTTTTCAATGCAACTTGCCATTGGTGTTGTAGACTGCTGTTTGTAGAGCAAAGGGGAAGTGTGTGACTTGAGAAAATCTCTCTATATTATAGAGAGTATAGATGGTGATGCCTTCTGCTGGTATCTTTTTAATTTACTTCCATGATCTAAATGTGCTACCTAATTATATTATCTAGTTGAATTTCCTTAGGAGTAGGTGAAATATTTATCTATGCAAAATATATTGCACTATGTAGTATCTGAAATATTTAGGCAAAATTAAAATTTGAAAATAAAGGTGCATTTAATTATTTAAGGTGGTGGGAATCAGCATTATTTATTAATATTTAGCTGGGTTTCTTCATTTATATATTTTAAGGATATGATGTAGATATTACCTATAAAGGAGAAATATAAAGAATAAATTATACAAATTATAAAAATTGAAAAAGTTTTCCCAGAAGAGGTAACAGTGTTTCTTTATGGAAAGCACATAGTTTTGAAATGGGAATATATGGTTTCAGGAGAGATGATTTCAAATTTTCCTTCTCATCTGAATGATACTGAATATGCACATGAATATTACTGAATTTCACCCATTTTTCTGGGACATCATGAAAATCAGATGAAATAATGTTTCTGGAAATGCTTTGTGAGCTATAAAATAATATGCTGAAACTTAATAAATTGCCAATATTTGAATTGTTGTTTCTAATATTGTGATTTCACAAAGTTCAACTTGATATTTATTGATTTATTTATTGTAGAGACAGAGCCTCACTATTGCCCAGGCTAGTCTCAAACTCCTGGCCTCAAGCGATCCTCTCACCTTGGCCTCCCAAAGTGTTGGGATTACAGGCATGAACCACCATATTTGGTCCTCAAATTGATATTTAGATATTCGTTTTTTATTACTGAAGTTGACCCACCCAGCACAGGAAAAGCTGGGAAACAGCAACAAATATACTTCAGATTTTAAAAAGAGCAAAATCAAAGGCTTAAAGTTGGAGGAGAAGAATATGGAGATGTGATTAGGGAAGCGACTGAGAAGGAATGTAGGAGAAATGCTGTAGTCATTCTGAGAAAAGCCTTGAGAGCCAGGCTGAAGAGTTTTATCCTAACTGAAAGGCAACGACATTTTTGAGGAGTTGTGTAACATGATCGAGGGTTTTATGCAAGTTTACCCTGGCATTGCAGAAAAGAGAGTTTATAGAAAGCTGGATGTAAACCACTTGGAAGGTGCTGCTTTCAGCCTTCACAACATACTGGGAATTATTCCTGATGTTGCCACCTGTATATATGCATGGAGTCAGGAAAGGTCCAACATTTGGAAAAATCAGGAGAAAAAAAAATCACGGAACTCTGTCTTTATTTTTATACCATAAGACGTAATTACCCTCCATAGTAGAGATGATTTCAGCCACACCCTCCTCCTCCAACTGCCCTCCCATATTTAAGCCCTGTTGCAGCCTAAATAGCAAGACATTTCATAGTACACTGTTTCCATAAGGCAGTTTCGTAAACATTTGTTAAGCAACTGCATTTCTGTTTGTTCAGCATCTTCTTAATGAGTTTGTGAAGGACTTAGTAACCTTTGAAAATCAATTCAGAGTCTTGTTTTATATCTTTTTTTTTTAAATGGATGCAGTTGTTACATTGGACACACTGTAAGCAAGACAAAGAGTCATCTAAAGAAATCACAACTCGGGGCAATCAAGTCAGCATAACTCTGCGTCCCATATCTGACTGCATCTAAATTTAGAAGTTTTCGTTTTGAAGACAGAATTTTGTTTTTAGCTATTTTCATGTTCCTACCCAGGAAACATCCATGAATCCTTTCGTGAGTATTCAGCGTAACCCCATGGTGATATTTGAAATATTTGTATGACAGTTGAAAAGTGCCTCTCTTGAGTAGGCAATGTATATTGACTGTGAGAATACATTGTGGGAAACATAACAAAAAATAATTCCAATCTTTTGTTTCAGATTTTCACAATTTAAGTGCCAGAGCAATCCTATTTATTTATTTATTTATTTAGAGATGGAGTCTCGCTTTGTCGCCCAGGCTGGTGTGCAGTGGTGCAATCTCAGCTCACTGCAATCTCCGCCTCCTGAATTCAACCGAATTCTCCTGCCTCAGCCTCCCGAGTAGCTGGGATTAAAGGCGCCCGCCACTACGCCTGGCTAATTTTTGTGTTTTTAGTAGAGACGGGGTTTCACCATGTTAGTCAGGCTGGTCTCAAACTCCTGACCTCAGGTGATTTGCCCACCTCGGCCTCCCAAAATGCTGGGATTACAGGCCTGAGTCAACTGTCACTATGAACTGTACATATAAAGAAACTGAGTTTACCCAGTTTCAATTGAACAACAAAAAAAGATATGCCCAAAGTCATACAACTAGTAAATTATAGAGTCAGAATTAGAAACCTGGCAGTCTTATTTCAGTGCCTACAGGCTCAACTTCCATAGTGTTCTGCCTTGCATTGAACAGAGTTCTAACTTCCATCATAAGTCTTACTACTCTGTGCACTGAACAATGGTTAAATGTGTCTAGATCTCTCTTTCCAACAAAAAAAGGTAATGGTATGTAAAGAGCTTAGAATAGTGCCTGACAAAAACGTTTAATAAATGATAGCTAAAATTAATATAATTATTAAAATAGAGAAAGACGAATTTCTGTCTGACATTACCTAGAAGAGCCTGAACAAAGGGACTTAAAATATGAGGAGAATTTGGATGGGTAAAATTTAGGAGGAAGAATAGCAAAGGTTGGATTCAAATACATGCAGGTAGAAGGGAGGAGACTGGGCTTGCAAGAGCTATGGCTGAATCAAAGGGGGAGTGTTGGGAGAATATAGTGAGAAACAAATAGAAGAGAATTCGTGTGTTCCATTTGCAGTGGAAAATCCATTGACAGGCTTCTCAGGAGGGAAAGGACCTGAATATTTGCACTTTACAAAAATACCTTCGGAAGCAGAGTGGAGGGTGAGTTTGAGAGAGGGAATAGTAGGAAAACAAGTAGAGAGAGCTATAGCTAGTTGTCCATGATAAAAGACTGACATGTGTAGTGTGCTTATTATATGCCAACCACTATTCTGTGCTCATTTAGCACCTTAACTAATTTACTTTTTATAATAAAATTGTAAGATAAATAGGTACTTGTGCAGGTTTCCACTTCACTCTCAAAACTGTCCTGGTTTGCACAATACATTTTATGATCACCCATTCACGTGGCACTTTTTTCCTGAGTAAGGGTAGCAGGAAGCAGTAAGGTGAAACGGCTATAGTGCAGCAACTACAGTACTCAGTTGATGTGTTGGGAAGGTTTGGAAGACAGGAGCCTTGAATATAAGCTCTAGTTCTCTTCTGGAATTGATTCTTTTATCAATTATTCCTGATCATGGGAAGCAAAGATTGTTATAGGTAGAAGGGATCTAGAGAGTATCTATTCCAATAGGTATATATAATATACTTTACCTGTATGTGAACACATACAGAGCGTAAATAATATTTCAGGAGGTTATAACACCCCCACCCCAATCTTGCAGACAAACTTTGGAATGTGCTTTTTTTTTCTGTGAGAAATAATACATCATTGTTTTATCATATTATCAGGGTTAGGGGCCATTTATCTAGGACAACCTATAATAAACAGAGTCCCAGAGAGGAAAAGTAAGTATTTTTACAGTTACTTACAGAGCCATAACTAAAGCCTATTTTATCTTGCTTTATTGTATCTAATAAAAACAACTTAAAAGATGTGTTTTTATGATTATTTTAATGTTAGGTATAGTCTGCTACTCAGCCATGGGAAAGATAAACAATGATCATGAGATCCAAGGAGCTGGGGATTGTGTTAGTTTCGTTGACAGTGTTCTCAGTGCAGAGAACATAGCCTGACACGTAATAGGCTAGGTTAACATTTGCTGGATGAATACATAAATGACACTAATTTGATTAATTTTATTGTTGTAGTGTTAGGTTTCTGTAAATAAAATATATTTTTCAACCACATGGTGGAGCCATTTAACAGTTATTCGAAAAGTGGAGCTGAAGAGAAGGCCATAAAAGCCACTGCATCTTTCTTCTGAGAAAGTGATTTAAATCCAGAGGATGAAATAAAATATTTAGATAATTTATCTGGCTTATCTCTTACTTAGAAACCTATACGGAAAGTAAATTGGATACAGGACTCGAACTGTGGATAAAAGGTGGAAATGCAGCACATATGCAGCTTTTTCCTATACTGGTGTTGTGTGGGGATTGTCCTAATCCAAAGGACATTTGCTTGGTGGCTGTTAGGCACCACACTAAAGCACGCTTTTGGTCACTCAGCACCTTTGGGAATGACAAAAGCACACAGGACAGCTGAACCAAGATAGAGATGCTACCTGATGTCTAAAATTGCTGATGTGTGTGCTGCAAATGTCTCTGAAGGGGAAAAAATAACAACTTGTGCTTCTCCAGATGAAGGTAAATAAAGAACTGGGGATTAAGAGAGGTAGGACATAGCGTTTTGTAAGTGAGATTTGGTTATAAAGCTAGGGGGAGGATGGTTAATGAAGTCCACTAACAGTGGATGATTCATTTAGTTTAGCTTTCCCATTCAATAACAGGGGAAAGGGAACTAGTGAAATTCACCCTCTCTACTCCACACCATTTCAGAGTTGGCATTCCAGTTGTCGTCTAATGCCTCTAGATTCTCTGCACTCATTCTATTCCTATTTTCAATACACACATACCCTTCCTTTTATATACACACATGCATATACGAACTCATAAATACTCAAGGCTCCAGCTGTGGCCACCAGCCTCATCCTCTGCATCGTGCCCTAGGTGACAGGATGATATGTGACCAACTATTAAAACACCACTTTCTATGTACATCTTTATGTAACTGAATTTAAGCTATTTTCTTTTCCTCACAGTTAAGTAACCTGACAGACCATCTTTCTGAAACTTCCCTAGACAGATAGATCTTGAACTGGGATAGATAGTGGGACGATTTTTCTCCTATAAAATATCCTTGTCACACTAATGAAAAGAAACATAAAGACAGCCCTAGGACAGAGAATAGAGCGTAGCTGTCATAGACTCAATTTTGAAGATTTTCTTTGAAGATTTTCTCAAAAGCCTGTTCTAAGCCCCTTGTCATACTTTAAAAAAAAACTCTTTTAATTTTTTCATATCCCAAACTCTCACAATTTTAATGCAAACTTCTTTTCATTCCAAACACTAAGATAAACATGCCAAAATCCTGCTACATCAATCTACTAATAATGGTTCAAAATCCAGTTTTTTTTTTACCCAACCATGTATAAATGCCATTTTCTCAATGCTTCACAAGTATTATGTGAGAATATCCATCTTGTCAGTGAAACCCCATTGACATTTTCAGGGGTTTGCCAACTCAACAAATTTCATTTTAAGGAGAATTTGAGGCTGATGAGGAAGTTTTTGTGAATATGTGTTCATGTGCCTGTGAAAGTTGGCATGATTTAAATAAATTCATCTTCCTCCTTAAATGTTTTACAAAAGAATATGAATGGGTCATCTGGAGCTGAGACCTGCAACTTTTTTTTTCTTTTTATTTTATTTTTTTGAGACAGAGTCTCTGTTGCCCAGACTGAAGTGCAATGGCATGATCTCGGCTCACTGCAACCTCTGCCTCCCGGGTTCAAGCGATTCTCTTGCCTCAGCCTCCCAAGTAGCTGGGATTACAGTCTCCCGTCACAACACCCTGCTAATTTTTGTATTTTTAGTAAAGACAGAATTTCACCATGCTAGCCAGGCTGGTCTCAAAATCAACCTCAGGTGACCCACCTGCCTTGGCCTCCCAAAGTGTTGGGATTACAGGTGTCAGCCACCACTCCTGGTCCAACTTTTTTTTTTTTTTTTTAATGAACAGCAGGTAAAAAGCCAAAGTACAGGCCAGCTAGCTTACCAAAGAGAACTGTGGAAAGAGAAAGCTAAGAAGAGCCTTTGTGGGGTCAGGACAAACACCAAAGATTAGTCTCAAAAACTACCTCTATCTAGATTTAATTGGACCAGGATTAATTGCATCCCTTTTAGGCCTGGTGCTCTGTTGAAAACAATAGTGCAATCAGCCAGCAATTAGAGAAGCCTAACAGATCAGTGTAATATCAAAGAAGACAGTTTAACAAAAAGATTAGAGAAAGTCAAAGGGAATCCTGCTAAAACTACTGTCATCTCGAGTGAGACTTCGTCTCAAAAAAAAAAAAAAAACCTACTGTCATCTCTGGGTGACTGTGCATATGCCCAAGGCTGTACCCCCCCGGGAGGGGCAATATTAGAAGGTATACACTGATGGAGAAATAGACTTTCCTAAAATAATCCAGCCAATTCACCAATTAACAAACAATAGCAAAGCAACTCTAGAAGAGAGTGAGGAGAATCAGCATCCAGAATTAGCACAGTATAGTACTTAAAATATCATACTTTCAACAAAGAATTATGAGACATAGAAATAAACAGGACAATAAACTTTTCCTTAAAAGTAAGGAAAGCTAAGATGATAATATCTCATCAAATAGTGAATCTAATAAAGAGACAGGAATTATAAAACATAATCTATTGGAAATTTCAAAATTGAAAAGTTTAATAACAAAAGCGAAATATTTACTAGAGTAGATTTAAACTGGAAGAAGAAAAAATCAGTGAAGTATTAAGTGGATTGATATGGATTATGTTATCTGAAGAACAGTGAGAATAAATGATAAAAACAAAGAGATTCAGAGAAATGTAGAGCACCATAATCACACTCACATAAGCACAATGAGTGTATCGGAAGGAGAGCAGAGGAAGGAGGCAACAGAAAATAATATTAGAAAAGGTATTAGCTGAAAATTTCCAAATCTGATGAGAAACATTAATCTACACAGTAAAGAAAGTCAGCAAATACGAAGAAGGATAAATGCACTTACACACATATCATAATAGAAGTTCTAAACACCACAGACTAAGAGGGAATTTTTAAAGCAGCAAGAGAAAAATGACTCACCACGTACAAGGAAACCCTAACAGAAGAATTAGCTGGCTTTTCATTAGAAACAGTGGAAGCTAGAAAGCAGTGAGGTAACATTCGAAAAGTACTGAAATAAAAACATCTACCAAGAATCTTACATCTAGGAAAACCATGTTTCAAAAATAGAGGTGAATAAAGACATTGCCAGAAAAACAAAAATGGACAGAATTCTTTGATTAAAGAACCAACTAGAAAAACTAAAAGAAGTTCTTCACGCTGAAAGCAGATGACTCCACACATTAATTCCAAGTCACATCAAAAAATAGAGTAATAGTATAGATTATCATGTATTGGCAAAAATATCATAAATATTTAAATAGCGTATTTCTTCTCCTTTATTTCTTAAATGATTTCAAAAAACAATTGTATAAAATGAGAAGCATATAATGCAATGTTGAACCTATAACATATACAAAAATATAATACATTTGGCAAAAACAACACAAAGGAGGTATTTGGGGGCAAAGTAGTATTGGAACAAGAAAATGACACCAGACGGCAAATGAAATTCAAAGGAATAATAATAAAGGCGAATACAGCAGACACTATAAATATATATTTACTTCTTCTCATCAGCTTCTCTAATAGACATAAAACTATATAAATTAGCAATTATAGCGATGTGTTATTGAGCTTGTTACAAATGTAGATGCATCATATATAACGATAACACAAAATGAAATGGTATAAAAAAGTGGATGCCAACAAATTACATGAGATGGACAAATTTCTAAAAAAGACACAAATTGTTAAAACCGGCTCAAAAAGAACAAAATTCTGAACAGGTATATAATAAATAAAGCTATTAAATTAGTAATATTAAACAGCCCATAAGAAAAGCATAGACCCAGAAGCCTCTCCCATTGTATTATCATAGCACGCTCTTTAAAAGTCAATTGACCATAATGTTAGGGTTTGTTTCTGGATTCCCAATTGTACTCCATTGATCTATATGTCTGATTTTAGTGATGTGACATGATATTGTGTTACTGGAATAAGGATAGACATATAGATCAATGGAGTAGAATTGATTATTCAGAAACAAATTCTTATGTTTATAGTCAACTGACTTTTTAAAAAAAAAATTAATTTCATTTTAAGGTCTGGGATATATGTGCAGGATGGGCAGGTTTGTTACTTAGGTAAACGTGTGCCATGGTGGTTTGCTTTACCTTTCAACCCACTCCCTAGGTATTAAGCCCTGCATGCATTAGCTGTGTATCCTGATGCTCTCCCTCACCCTGCCTCCCGACAGGCCCCAGTGTGTGTTGTTCCCCTCCCTGTGTCCGTGTATTCTCATTGTTCAGCTCACACTTATGAGTGAGAAATGTGGTGTTTGATTTTCCGTTCCTGTGTTAGTTTGCTGAGGATAATGGCTTCCAGCTCCATCCATGTCCCTGCAAAGGACATGATCTCATTCCTTTTTATGGCTGCATAGTATTGCATAATGTTTATGTACCACATTTTCTTTATCCAGTCTATCATTGATGGGTATTTGGGTTGATTTCATGTCTTTGCTATTGTCAACTGACTTTTGACAAAAATAGTAAGACAATTCAATGAGGAAAGAGTGCTCTTTTCAACAAATGAAGCTGTAACAATTAAATAGCTGCGTGCAAAAGAATTAATTTAGACCCCGGCTTATACCATAAAATTAACCCAAAATGAACCAAAGATCTAAATTTCAAAGCTAATACTATAAAACCCTTAGAAGAAAACGCAGGCATAAATATGTTTGACCTTGAATTATGCAATGGTTTATTATACATGATAACGAGAGCACAAAGAACAACAAAAAAATACATTGGGCATCTTCAATATATAAGAAATTTTGTGCCCCAAAAGATCATCAAATAGTGAAAAGACAACATGCCAAATGGGAGAAAACATTTCCACATCATAAATGTTTATAATGAACTTTTACCTAAAATATATCGTTAAAAAACTCTTATAATTTAATAATAAAATTGAAATAACTAAAATTGGGTAAAGGATGAATAGACATTTCTCCAAAGGAGATATACAAATGGTTACTACGTAAATGAAAAGATGCTCAACATCACTAATTATCAGGAAAATGCAAATCAAAACCACAACGGCAAACCCACATCACACCAACTATGATGCCCACCATGAAAAAGACACATAGAAACAAGGTGCGGATGTGGAGAAATTGGAATCATCTTACACTGCTTGGGGGAATATAAAAAGTTTGAGCCTCTTTAGAAAGCAATCTTCCAGTTCTTTAAAAGATTAAATATGGATTTACTAAATGACCCAGTAATTCCATCCCCATGTGTGTATACCTAAGATAATTGAAAACATATGCTCACACAAAAACTATACACAAATGTTCATAGCTGTATTATCTATAAGAGATAAAAATGTAAAACAATCTAAATGTTTATCAACTGGTGAATGGATAAATAAGATGTTAGATAGCCATAACAGAATATCTGGCAGTGAAAATAAATTAAGTACATATACTTGCTACAACACAGATGAACCTTAAAAAGATTATGCTAAATAAACTCAGTCACAGAAGACCATATTGTGTAATCCCTCATATATAATCCCACATGTATAACCCCATATATATAAAACATCCAGAAGCAGTAAACATATCAAGACATAAAGTAGAATAGTGGCTTCTACTATAATACTACCATAATAGGGCTGAATCTGATCGGCTTCTGTGACGACCTCTATGATGGGCCTGTTGTAACACCAGAAAACATTACAGGGCAAGAGGGGTAGCAAGAGAGTGCCGAAAAGGCCAACATAATTTTTTTTAATAATAATCTACTCTCTCAATAGCTAATCGGGTCCTGCAAGAAATATAACTCACTCTTTTCTATGATATGGCTTTCATCCTTTCATGTAGGTGGATCCCTTATGAACCAAATGCCTCTTAAAAATCCTACCAGCTCTCAACACTGTTACACTGGGGACCAAGTCTCAAAATGAGTTTTGTTGGGGAAAAATCACAATCAAATTATAGCACCAGGCATAGTTTAGTTGAATCCTTAGCTAAGGGTGTCTAATAGCTGCTATCTAGGTCTTGGCTAGGCTATATATTATACAAGCATACCACAGACATATTGTGAATTCAATTTCAGACCACTGCAATAAAGTGTATAACAATAAAATGGGAGTCACACAACTTTTTTTGTTTCTTGCATAGAAAAGTTATGTTTAACTGTACTGCAGTCTATTAAGTGTGCAACAGCATTATGTCTACATACCGTAATTTAAAAATACTTTATTGCTGAAAATGCTAATAATCATCTGAGCCTTAAGCTAGTTGTAATCTTTTTCTAATGGAGAGCCTTGCCTGCACGTTGATAGGTGCTGATTGATAAGAAGGGTGGGTGCTGAAGATCGGGGTGGCTGTGGCAATTTTTTAAAATAAGACAATGATGAAGTTTGCTGCATCAATGAATGCTTCCTCTCAGGAAATATTTCTTTATAGAATGCAATACTGTCTTACAGCATTTTACCCAGGGTGGAACTTCTTTCAAAACTGGAGTCAGTCCTTTCAAATTCTGCTGCTGCTTAGATGCTAAACTTATGTCATATTCTAAATCACTTGTTGTCATTTCAACAATATTCATAGTAGGAGTAGATTCCATCTCAAGAAATCACTTTCTTCCAACAATATTCACCAGGACTAGATTCCATCTGAAGAAATTACTTTCTTTGCTCATCCAATAGAAGCAACTCCTCATTCATTCAAGTTTTCTCATGAGATTTCAGCAATTCAGTCACATATTCAAGCTCCACTCCTCTTTCTAATTGTCTTGTTATTTCCATCATATGTGCAGTTACTTTTTCACTAAACTTTCAAACCTCACAAAGTCATCCATGAACACTGGAATCAACTTCTTCCAAACAACTTCTTCCAATGTTTGTATTTTGACCTCCTCTGATGAATCATGAATATTCTTAAGAGAATCTAGAATAATGAATCCTTTCTAGAAGAGTTTTAGTTTATTTTTCCCATATCCATCAGATAAATAACTATCTATGGCAGCTATAGCCTCATGAAATACATTTCTTAGATAATGAGACTTGAAAGTCAAAATTACTCCTTTATCTAAAGGCTCCAGAATGGACGTTGTGTTAGCAGGCATGAAAATAACATTTATCTCTTTGTACATCTCTATTGGAGCTCTTAGGTGACCAGGTGTATTGTCAATGAGAAATAATATTTTGAAAGGAACTTTTTTTTTTCTGATAAGTGGGTCTCAACAGCAGGCTTAAAATGTTCAGTAAACCAAGTTTACTGTAAACAGATGTACTGTCATTTGGGCTTTGTCATTCCATTCACAGAGACTGGCTAAGTAGACTGAGCATAATTCTTTTTTTTTTTTTTTTTTTTGAGATGGAGTCTCGCTCTGTCGCCCAGGCTGGAGGGCAGTGGCGCGATCTTGGCTCACTGCAAGCTCCGCCTCCCGGGTTCACGCCATTCTCCTGCCTCAGCCTCCCGAGTAGCTGGGACTACAGGCGCCCGCTACCACGCCCGGCTAATTTTTTGTATTTTTAGTAGAGACGGGGTTTCACCGTATTAGCCAGGATGGTCTCGATCTCCTGACCTCGTGATCTGCCCGCCTCGGCCTCCCAAAGTGCTGGGATTACAGGCGTGAGCCACCGCGCCCGGCCAAACAGCATAATTCTTAAGGGCCCTAGGATTTTCAGAATGGTAAATGAGCATTGGCTTCAACTTAAAGTCACCAGCTGCATTAGCCTCTAACAAGATAGCCAGCCTGTCCTTTGAAGCTTTGAAGCTGGGTATTGATTTTTCCACTCTAGTTATGAAAGTTCAAGATAGCATCTTCTTCCAGTAGAAGGCTGTTTCATCCACATTGAAATTCTATTTTTAGTGTAGCCACCTTCATTAGCTATCTTAGCCAGATTTTCTGAATAACTTGCTGTAGCTTCTACACCAGTAGTTGTTGCTTTACCTTGCACTCTTATGTTATGGGAATGTTTTGTTTCTTATACATCATGAACCAACCTTTGCCAGCTTGAAACCTTTCTTTTGTAGCGTTCTCAACTCTCTCAGCCTTGGAATTGAAGAGCTTTACTCTGAATTAGGTTTTGGCTTAATGGAATGTTGTTGTTTGATCTTCCATCCAGACACTAAAACTTACTCCGTATCAGCAATTACATTTTTTACTTTTTACTTCTTATCATTATGTTTCCTGGAGTAATAGTTTTCCTTCAAGAACTTTTCTTTTGCTGTCACAAGTTGGCTGTTTGTTGCAAAAAGCCTCGGTTTCAGCCTATCTTAGCTTTTGAGATGCATTCCTCACTGAGCTAAATCATTTCTAGCTTTTGATTTAAAGTAAAAGGTGTATTACTCTTTGTTTCACATGAACACTGAGAGGCCACTGTAGGTTTATTACTGTAATTGGCCTAATTTCAATATAATTGTGTTTCAGAGAATAGGGAGGACTACTAAAGAGAGGGAGAGAGAGACAGGGGAATGGTTGGTCGGTGGAGTAGTGAGAACACACACATTTAGGAGGAATGAAAGGCTCCACAGATTGTTCCCCCAACAGGGACACCAATTTAACAACTATCAACACAGGAAAACACCTTTGTAAGAATGAAAAATCAGGTTAGCATGCATAGTACCTGGTTTTATCTTTATATTACTGAAAGAGTCACTGAAGAAATTTTTTTAAAAAGTCTTGAATTGCTGACACCACCCCTCCTACACCCTCCAGCAGCAGCAGCTTGGTGCGGAAAGCATCGCTGGGTTCTGGAGAGGGAGAACACAGCAATTGTGAGGCATTGAACTCAGTGCTGTCCTATTAGAGCTGAAAAGATACAGCTTAGATCACAGCACCAAGCCCTTTCAAATATCTGGAAAGCCTTCCCAAGACAGATGACTACAAACAAGCCCAGACAGTGAAGTTTACAAAAAATAACTAAGTCTTCAATGCTCAGGCGGCAAAGAACATCTAGCATCAATGCCATCCAGGAAAAGATGACCTCACCAATTGAACTAAATAAGCCACTAAGAACCAATCCTGGAGAAACAGAGATGTGTGCCTTTTGAAACAGAGAATTCACAATAACTGTGTTGAGAAAATTCAAAGGAGTTCAAGATAACACAGAAGAAATTCAGAATTCTATCAGATAAATTAACAAAGAGATTGAAACAAGAAGAATCAAGCAGAAATTCTGGAGCTGAAAGATGAAATTGGCATACTGAAGAAAGCATCAGAGTCCTGTAACAGCAGAAATGATTAGGCTATAAGTGCCCACATAAAAATTGAGGAAAAGATTCCAATAGGCAATCTAATGATGCATCTTAAAGAAGCAGATATGCAAAAGCAAATCAGACCCCAAGTCAGTAGAAGAAAAGAAGTAATAAAGGTCACAGCAGAAACAAATAAAGTTGAAAGGAAGAAAACAATACAATAGATCAGTTAAACAAAAGGTTGTTTTTTGAAAAGTTAAACAAGATTGACAACCTTTAGCGAGAGTAACTAAGAAAAAAAGAGAAGATTCAAGTAAATAAAATCAGAAATAAGAAAAAAGAGACATTACAACTGATACTGCAGAAATTCAAAGGATTGTTAGTGACTACTATAAGTAACTCTATGCCAATAAATTGGAAAATGTAGAGGAATTGTACAAATTCCTAGACACATACCACCTATCAAGATTAAGCCAGGAAGAAATCCAAAACTTGAAGGAACCAATAACAAGTAAGGAGATTGAAGCTGTAATAAAAAGTCTCCCAGTAAAGAAAAGTCCAGGACCTGATGGCTTCACTGCTGAATTCTACCAAACATTTAAAAAAGAGCTAATACCAACCCGACTCACACTACTCCAAAAAATAGAGGAGAGAATAGTTTCACACTCATTCTACAAGTCAGTATTTCCCTGATACCAAAATTAAACAAAGACACTGCAAAAAGAAAACTACAGGGCCAATATTTCTGTTGAGAATTGATGCAAAAATCCTGAATTAAATACTAGCAAATTGAATTCAACAATATATTTGGAAGATCATTCATCATGACCAAGTGGGATTTATCCCCGGGATGGAAGGGTGGTTCAACATATGCAAATCAATCAATATGCTACATTATATCAACCAAATGAAGGATAAACATCATATGATCATTTCAATTGAAGCTGAAAAAAGCATTTGATAAAATTCTACATCCCTTATTGGGAAAATATTTTAAAACCTGGGCATAGAAGGAATGTATCTTAACATAATCAAAGCCATATACAAGAGACCTACAGCTAGTATCATACTGAATGAGGAAAAACTGAAAGCCCTTCCTCTAAGATTTGAAACATAGCCCACTTTCACCACTGTTAGTCAGCATAGTACTGAAAGTCCTAGCTAGAGCAATCAGACAAAGGAAAGATATAAAGGGCATCCAAATTGGAAAGGAAGGAGTCAAAACACTCTTGTTTGCAGATGATATGATCTTATATTTGGAAAAACCTGTAGACTCAACAAAAAAATTGTTAGATCTATTAAATTCAGTAACGTTGCAGGATACAAGGTCAATGTACAAAAATCACTAGCATTTGTATATACCAATAGTGAACAATCTAAAAAAAAAACCATAATACCATTTACACTAGCTACAAATAAAATAAAATACTTAGGAATTAATTTAACCAAAGAAGTAAAAGATTACTACAATGAAAACTATAAATCACTGATGAAAGAAATTGAAGAGGACAGAAATAATGCAAATATATTCCATATTCATTATTTGGAAGAATTAATATTGATAAAATTTCCATGCTACCCAAGGCAATCTATAGATACAGTACCATTCCTATCAAAATTCCAATGACATTCTTCACAGAAATAGAAAAAACAATCCTAAAATTTATGTGGAACCACAAAAGACCAGAATAGCTGAAGCTATCCTGAGCAAAAAGAAAAAAAAATGGAGAAATCACATTACCTGACTTTAAATTATACTACAGAGCCAGAGTAACCAAAATAGCATTGGTCTGGTATAAAAACAGACATAGACCAATGGAACAAATGCACACACCTACAGTAAACTCATTTTTGACAAAGTTGCCATGAACACACACAGGGGAAAAGACAATCTCTCCAATAAATGGTGCTGAGAAAATTGGATATCCATGTGCAGAAGAATGAAACTAGGCCCCTGTCTCTCACCATATACAAAAATGAAATCAAAATGGATTGAATACTTAAATCTAAGACCTCAAAGTACAAAACTACTACAAGAAGTTGTTGGAGAAAATCTCCAGAACATTGGTCTGGGCAAAAATTTCTTGAACAATATTCCATCACACGAAGTTAAAAAGCTTCTGCACAGCAAATGAAACAATCAACAAAATGAAGAGACAACCCACAGAATGGGAGAAAATATTTGAAAACTACCCATCTGACAAGTGATTAATAATCAGAATATATAAGGAGCTCAAACAACACTATAGGGAAAAATTTAATAATCTGATCAAAACAATGGGCAAAAGATTTGAATAGACATTTCTCAAAAAAGACACACAAATGACAAACAGTCATATGAAAAAGGTGCTCAACATCATTGATCATCAGAAAAATGCAAAACAAAACTAGAGATAGCATCTCGCCCTGGTTAAAATGGTTTATATCCAAAAGTCAGGCAAAAGTCAGGTGAGAATGTGGAGAAAAGGGAACCCTTGTATACTGATGTTGGTAAAGTAAATTAGTACAACCCCTATTGGGAACAGTTTGGAGGTTCCTCAAAATACTAACAATATAGCTACCATATAATCCAGTAATCCTACTGCTGGATATATACCCAAAAGAAAGGAAAGCAGTGTATTGAAGAGATATCTGCACTCTCAGGTTTGTAGCACCATTTACAATAGTTAAGATTGGAGGCAACCTACGTGTCCATCAACAGATGAATGGATAAAGCAAATGTGATATATATACACAATGGAGTACCATTCAGACATTAAAGAGAATGACGTCCTGTCACTTGCAACAACACGGATAGAACTAGAGATCATGGCCAGGCGGGTGGCTCACGCCTGCAATCCCAGCACTTTGGGAGGCCGAGGAGGGTGGATCACGAGGTCAGGAGATCGAGACCATCCTGGCTAACACGGTGAAACCCCTTCTCTACTAAAAGTACAAAAAAATTAGCCAGACATGGTGGCGGGCGCCTGTAGTCCCTGCTACTCGGGAGGCTGAGGCAGGAGAATGGCGTGAACCCGGGAGGCGGAGTTTGCAGTGAGCCGAGATCACGCCACTGCACTCCAGCCTGGGTGACACAGCGAGACTCCGTCTCAAAAAAAAAAAAAAAAAAGAACTAGAGATCATTGTGTTAAATGAAATAAGCCGGGGCACAGAAGGACGAACGTTGCATATTCTCACTTGTTTGTGGGACCTAAAAATCAAGGCAATTGAATTCATGAACATAGAGAGTAGAAGGATGGTTACCAGAGGCTGGGAAGGGGTGGAGGGTGGTAGGCTAGATGTGGGATGTTTAGTAGATAGTTAGAAGGAATAAGTCCTGCTATTTGATAGCACAACAGGGTGATTATAGTCAATAATAACGTAATTGTATATTTTAAAATAACTACAGGAGTATATTTGGATTGTCTGTAACACAAAGGATAATTGGTTGGGGAGATGGATACCTCATTCTCCGTGATGTGATTATTTCACATTGCATGCCTGTATCCAAATACCTCATGTACCCCATAAATATACATATACCTACCATTTACCCACAAAAATTAAAATTAAAAAAATTTAAACAACAAACGCACACATTTATTAGGTTCACTGTCCTATATGAGCATGGTTCTTGGTACCCCAAAACAATTACCATAGTAACACCAAAAATCAGTGATTACAGATCACTATAACAGATGTAATAATGAAGAAGTCTGAATATTGGAAGAATCACCAAAATGTAACACAGAGACCCAAAGTGGACATATATTGCTGAAAACCTGGCATTGATAAACATACTGGACACAGGGTTGCCACAGACTTTCAATTAAAAAAAAAAAAAAAGCAATACATCTTGAGCACAATAAAGCAAAGCACAATAAAACCAGTTGTGCCTGTATTTCTCTCTGGAGCTCTGGGTCATTTCCTAAGTTGACATAGTTATTGGTAGAATTCATTTTCTTGCCATGTGACCCTCTCACAGGCCCTCTTACAGCATGACAGCTTACCTCTTCAAAGCCAGCAGGAGAATCTCTCCAGTCTTCTAAGATGGCATCTGACAGTCACAAGATTGACCATTGCATCACCTTTGCTAGAAGTTAGTTAGTTTCCATCCACAATAAGCAGAGAGGATTATTTAAGAGTTTCACTTATTTGAAGGTTATCTTGGAATTCTTCCTACCATAGTAGACAGTATGATAAGCCTCAGAAAGTTCATTCTCCTCTTGCCTTTTCAAAGCAAGTCAACTCTCACAAAACATGGCAAAAAAACTAAGAAAGTGGGAGTCATGATATAAAAGAGGAGGTAGACTGGTGTCAGTTCATACAAGATCATGATAACATTTCAAGAATTTTGCAGATCAGTTGTTAAATACAATATTGGCTGGGCATAGTGGTATGTAATCCCAGCACTTTGGGAGGCTGAGACAGAAGGATAGCTTTAGCCCAGGAGTTTGAGACCAGCCTGGGCAAGATGGTGAGACCCTATCTCCACACACACAAAAATTTTAAAAACTAGCCAGATGTAGTAGCCAGTGCCTGTAGCCCCAGCTACTTGGCAGGTTGAGGAGGAAGGATCCCTTGAGCCTAAGAATTCAAGGTGGCAGTGAGCTATATTGTGTCATTACACTCTAGCCTGGGCAACAAACTGAGATCCTGTATTTAAAAATATATATATAGAAAATAAAATTACATAAATTTACAATCAAATAAATTACATTTAGAAACAGAGATAATGAGTACTCAAAATGTGTCTTAGTTATTTTAATACATTTTATTCCTATCAAAGCTTTTGAAATTATTTACCTCTTTTGTATCTTTATGTTAGAAATAATTCATACTATGTAACAGTGAACTACTGCACATCTCTTTACAACTTTATATTCAGTGACTCTGGTTTGACAAATTGAAACAGTGATTGTATTTAAGCCATGGAAATTGGCTGCTATTACTAACAGGGGCTCAGGTCAGCATCACAGAATAAATTGTTAAATATCTATCAGGCCATCACTAGTTTCAGGGAGAAATTTTAGATTTCAAGGCACTCTATTCAATGACAAAGTGGCAAGAGTTGGCTCTTTATAAATATGAACTTTGAATGATACAATGACAGTATCATTGTATATATGTACCTCTGAATGACAGAAAACATTCAGAGAATAAGACAAAGCATTCAGATATGGATCTGGCATAGCACTCTGACTCCAAACCCCAGCCTAAGCCATCCACCTCTTTCTTCTGGAATGAGAACTTCTTAACACATTTGGTGAGGACTACTCTTCATTACTCTGAAGGATATTAGCCACTATATAGGCCAGGGAGTAATATCATTTTTTCTGACCCTGTGAAGCAACGGTGAGAGTAAAAATAGCTGGCCCAAATGAAAAACACATTTATGATATCGGTTGTCCAGTTTACATCATATTCCTTTAAGCTTCACCTTCACTTAAGTGGAAGATAATTATAGACAGGGGATCACCCCTACTTGAGAATTGTATACAGTAGTTGCCCCTTATTCATGGCTTTGCTTCCTTCAGTGTCAGTTACCCATAGTCAACTGCGGAGAAAATATTAAATAGAAAATTTCAGAAACAAGCAACTCTTAAGCTTTAAATTCCATGCCATTCTAAGTAGCAGGATGAAATCTCATGTCATCCTGCTTTGTCCCACCCAGGTAGTGAATCATTCATTTGTCCAGCATATCCACACTAAACATGAACCACTTTTTAGTCAATTAGTGGCCCCTCAGTTATTAGATGAACTGTCACAATATTATAATACTTTTGTTCAAAGAACCCTTATTTTATGTAGTAATAGCCCCTAAGCACAAGATTAGTTTTGCTAGCAAGTCAGAGGTGCTGCGCAGAAGCAGGAAACTGCCTTCTTTAGGGGAAAATGGTGAAAGTTTTTGACTTAATAAGGAAAGAAAAAAATGTTGTATGCTGAGGTGGCTAACATCTACATAAAAGTTAATCTTCTATTTGTGAAATTGTGAAGAAGAAAAAAGAAATTCCTGCTAGTTTTGCGGCTGCGCCTTAAACTGCAGAAGTTATGGCCGCAGTGTGTGATAAGTGCATACGTCCAATGGGAAAGACATTAAATTTGTGGATGAGACACAAACAGAAATCATCATTGGTGGCAACATGTGCCAGATTAGCTTCATATTAATTAAATTAAATGTCATAGGTGCATATATATAAGAAAAAACACAGTGTATATGGGATTTGCTACTATTCGTGGTTTCAGGCATCCATTGGGGGTCTTAGAATGGATCCCCTGCAGAGAAGGGGGAACTGCTGTATAAGTCCAGGATAAGCCTTAGGCAGAATAGGTGCTCAGTAAATATTTCATGTAGATTTTTGTATCAAATTGAATCAAATGAATCTATCTGGCATAGAATTAAAGCCTATGTGCAGTACTTTACACAAAAAATGACTCAAGTATCATAGAATGTGCTTAGAATACATGCTTATAACCAAAAGTAATTTGATGATCTCTAACATCTTTATGAAAATATTATCTAGAAATTATATATGAAGTGAATCCCAGAGGCATATATTAATTCATACTTAAAATAGGGAACATTAAAATTTAAAGGACTTTCCTTATGTAAATAAAGGAAAAGGAGTATTGACAGAATCAAAATATTTGTTGAAGTGTTTCATTCTTCTGGTAGTATCTCAATGAGTAATTGAACCCAGTGTTTTATAAATATATATGCTGGTAATTTAATAGTTCAGTTTTCACTGTATAGGGTGAAGTTCCTGATATACATCTGGGAAGTGCTTTCCTTCATTACGTCTTCAGTTTACAACACCTCCAATTTTTAAATCTCTCTGGATTATTATTCACCACTAAATTTTGAGGTTGTCTATACAAACGAACCCTGACCTTGTTATTTAATTTCATTCAACATTTAATGACTTCTTACAGGTATTGTGCATTCATAATGTTTCTTCAAGCAAGTCATGGCTTCTAAACTTTGATACTTTTATATTTTCGTTATCCATCAGCCCCATTTTATCTTCATTTTCCCTCTTGGCCAGCTTAGATTCCATATTTTACTATTGTAGTCATTTATTTGAAAACACACAGCATTCCATTCCTTTTTCTCTCTCCATCATCATTTCAAAAAGAACTCAACTATCTATCATCTCTGTGCCTACACCTGGAAAACATTATACAGCTGGATAGAATAGTGTATTTGGTTCCTAAGACTACTGTAACAATTACCACAAATTTGGTGGCTTAATACAACAGAAAATTACCCTCTCATAGACCTAAAGGTCTGAAACCTGAAATCATTATCATTAGACTGAAATCTAGTTGTTGTCAGAGCCATTCTCCCTCCAGAGGCTCTTGGATAGAAGATGTTGCGGACTCTTCCAGCTTCTGATGACTGCTGCCATTTCTTATCAGGTGACCGTATCACTCCAATTTTTGCCTCTGGGGTCACATTGCCTCCTGCTGTTTTGTGTGTCTAAACAATCTTTGCATCACTCTGATGCCACCATGAAGATACTAGTGATGACAATTAAAACACCTGGATAAACCCAAGACAATCTCATTTTAAGATTCCAATGATGAGTTCATGTCCTTTGCAGGGACATGGATGAAGCTGGAAACCATCATTCTCAGCAAACTATCGCAAGGACAAAAACCCAAACACCGCATGTTCTCACTTATAGGTGGGAATTGAACAATGAGAACACATGGACACATTAAGGGGAACAACACACACCGAGGCCTGTTGTAGGGTGGGGGGAGGGGGGAGGGATAGCATTAGGAGATATACCTAATGTTAAATGACGAGTTAATGGGTGCAGCGCACCAACATGGCACATGTATACATATGTAACTAACCTGCACGTTGTGCACATGTACCCTAAAACTTAAAGTATAATAAAAAAAAAAAGAAGAAGAAGCTCCATCTAGTGGCATTTTTTTCTTTCAATCTCCAGTATTAAACACCATGCCTGACATATCGAGGGCAAAAAAAAAAAAAAAAAGATTCCTAAGGTGATCACATCTGCAGAAAATTTAGCATGTGAGTTAACATTGTTTCCAGGGATTATATCCTGATGCGTTTAAGAGACCATTTGCCAACCTACCACAAGTAGTTTCACTTTAAATTCATAATCTCAAAATTCCAGTAGGTTCTCAACATCGCCTAAAACTTTTATGGTATCTACTGACTTCCCAAGATGACTACACATCTCCTCTTTCTCAAATCTTTCATATTATCTCTCTCAAACCTTTGTTAGCTAAAGACTCTGGCTACGAGTTTACAGATCATGTTTTCCTTTCTTATCTGTCCAACTTCATTCTGTGCCACTTCTTCCATTGCTCACTATAGCATCAGCTACAGTCCTATCAACGCATATAACTTTTTCTTAACTCACAGCATTTCATGCATACCATTAATTATTTCTGACATGCTGGTTTCCACTATTGTTTCTCCTTTCATCCTTCCTCCTGTCCAGAACAAGACTGTCCTTGCTTATTCCTCTGGTGTCAGAAAACCTCAGTTTACGTTGGTCTTTTCAGACAACTCTGTTGTTTTCTGTTTCCATGTTTTTCCCGCTATCTTCATACTTTGTATATTTAAATTAGCTAGAGTCTACGATTGTTTATTCACCATTTTATACCCGGTGTTTAGTCAGGTATTTGTAACATAAACTGGACTCAGTTATTTCCTAAATGAACTCATTGCTGCAGCACAAATGATAACATTTCAGTTTTATGTTGGAAAGCATTATGGCTGGTAATGGCAACTAGTGAGTGAGAGACAACTGCATTTCAGTTCTGGATTCCCTATGTTTTGGCTGAAAGAACTTGGGAAAATTAAATAGTATCTCTATATTTACCTGCTGTTTCTTCAAAAACTGAGTCAAATTATGATTCTACATCTGACCAGACCTGTGACTGTGAAGAAGGAATTTACCTGGTCAGATCTCAGTTTCTTCCATTTTCAAAGGCTGGGCTTAGACCCAGTGATCTCTAACACTGAAGTCATGTCTAATATTTTTTAAGTCCTTTTTTGTGTGTGCGTGTGTGTGATCCTAAAACTAACAAAACAGACGGAGACAAATTTCTTAAAATTTCTAAGAAAAGTAGCATAACTATGCTGAATGTTTATGACCTTGTAAACTTTCCTGTGTTTTTTATAAGTGAAATACAGTATATAAAAATGTTGACCATCACAACATCTATCATTTTAGATTTTCTCATGCATGATTGAGGAGTTGACAAGCCACACTATTTGCCAATCATCTTTCATCCTCCTCATTTGACAGGTTTGAAAGCTGTGACAAAGAACTCATTTCAGTTCAGCTTGGGTTATTCTTGGCAACTTTCAAAGAACAAGATAGATGTGTTCTATGTGAAACAGATGAGAGTTTTGGACAACCCATTTGTGAGGCGGATAGCTGAGAAACAGTGTGAGTTCACTAAGAGAGCTTTTATTTTGTATAATGTCAGAACACAGGGAAAAAGAATTAACCTCTTTGGTACAATAAGGTGATATTATATATATAACTCACTAGTTACTAATCAGAAAAAATATTTCTCAAATGATTTCAGGTAATCTTTCAGGTAAGGACTGAAGGCAAGCAAATATGGATAATAAACCCTTTATATTAGAACAAAAAAAGGATATTAGAAAAATTAGGCACTGCCTAATGCAGAGGAAAGAACAATGAAATCGGAATGAGGATTATCTGGATTTTAGCACTGGCACGGTCATAGGCTTGCTCCACAACAACATATCATATGACAGCACATGATGCCAAAGGTTTTCTCCTACGCTAGAATGTATTGACTCAAATATTCTTGCCAACTCTCTAAAATATTTGTAACAGTTAAAAATAATCTCATGCAAGTAACAGAATACTCAACTCAAACTAGCTTAAACAATAGGGTTTTGGCATTTCCTATAACAGAAAATTCAGTATTAGGGTGGATGATGATTGGTTGAGTCAGTAAATCAATGAAATCATCAGGGGCTCAGGTTCTTTCTAATTGTAAAGCCTCATCCCCTCTTAGTTACAAGATGGCTGCAGAAGTTAAAAAAAGTATCATCTTGGCTGGGCACATTTGCTCACACCTGTAATCCCAGCACTTTGGGAGGCCGAGGCGGGTAGATTACCTGATGTCAGGAGTTCAGGACCAGCCTAGCTAACATGGTGAAACCCCGTCTCTACCTAAAAATACAAAAATCAGCTGGGCATGGTGGCAGGCACCTGTAATCCCAGCTACTCAGGAGGCTGAGACAGGAGAATTGCTTGAACCCGGGAGGTGGAGGTTGCAGTGAGCCGAGATCGCGCGATTGCACTCCAGCCTGAGCGACAAGAGTGAAACTCCGTCTCAAAAAATAAAAAATAAAAAAAATCTACTTATCACACAACTCACAAGAGCTAAAAGAGATGACATTATGTCCTTAGAAAATGAACTGAAAACATTTTTTTGAAATTTCATATAACATATATAACAGAAAGAAAGGGGGAGTGTATATGTGTGTGCACAGAAATGTATAAACACAGAGTATTTGATAACAGAACATTTTTGTCAAACTAGTAAGTGTAATGAGATTGATAAGTTACTCCTAATTGTGCTAGACAAAGTGAAGAAAGAAAACAGTAAGCTCAGGAATTCAAATTCCTAGCTCAAGCACTTACACAAATGACCTGAAAATTTTTACTTCCTCCATGAAAGAAATCCATATATCCTATAGCAGCAGAGCTGAGATTGTTGAAAAACAAACCCATAGCCTCATTCTGCAAGTGGCTGAATTATAACACAAACTGGATTCTCAACGTCTCAGGTTTTTGCTGTTAAAGTAAGGGTACTTGATTGGGTTAGGATGGGGTCCTGAAAATGGGAATAGGGACAGATGTGAAGTTTCTGATAAAACCAGGGACATTAAACTCCTAAATTTGGATGTGGTAGAAGCTTCCATTCTACCCCTGTCTCAGGAGATTAACTCTGGCATTCCCGAGAAATGTATATGGTTTCCTCTTAGGCAGTTGCCTTGCAAAACACTGCTGAGTCTCCTCAAGACCCATCCCTAATATCCCTCCTTCCTTTTTAGGCCTATAACTAGACTCAAGTCCCAGCAGGCCCTGAAAGGGCTTTTCTAATTTATGTAGATAGATATCCAGGGAATATTTGTGGGAATGAATATTGAAGGTGTGGGACAGTGGAGAAAGGAACATAAAGTTAGATCAGGTAAATTTATTGATATGGGTATACTAAGCAAATATTCTGGATATAATGTTGTAGCTTGGATGATTAGAAACATCTCTAACATTTTGTGTGATTGGCTGGCTGAAACGTGTATCAAAAGGTGGCCTACACTAAATGAATCTGAAATGCCAGAGCTAGCTTAGTGTACAGAGAATGAATCCACAGGCTTAAGGACATTGGAAAGTTAGAGAGGATTGATCACGCAAGGCTGCTCACTTCCTCCTGGAGTGTCCTGATTTCACATCTTTCACCACGGCTGAGAAATAAACTTGTGAGAGGAGCACCAGCATCCTTGAAGAGCTTTTCTGTAGGTCAGAAATTAAATTGAGAATTGCTGCCACTGATTTGGGAAATAGAAATGCAATAGATAATCTTATCCCAGAGTAGCAGAGGCCTAGTAGCAGCACTTGGTCACCAAAGGTGTGGTTACAGTAGAGTCAAAGCAGCAATTGGAAGAGGCTGACTCCTAGAGACTCATGGCACAGGTTAGTTGATCATTGTATTCCAAGAAGTGAAGTAGAGGAATAATCTATTGAATTGTTCCTTGGTCTATATAGCAGAAAAGTTCTAGATCAACTGAACTAAAGTCTAACATGTATCATAAAACAGATCCACAGCCAATAAATTGCCAAACTTAAGTCAGTTTACAGACCCAGGACCCTTTGAATAAAGGGGAGACCAGATCCTCTGGAGGATGAACTTTGCTGTACTGCCCAAAATTTGTATCATTGACCTTTACCTCAGTCTTCCCAAAAGGGGCCTATGGCTTTTGACAAGGGTAACTGAACATTGGGGTAAAGGAAATCTTAAATTTTTCTGAGACTACCAGACAATGGCTCCAAACTGACACTAAATTAAGGAGATTCAAAAATGTTACTGTGACCTACAAGTCAGAGTAGTGGCTTATGAAGGTTAGATGATCAATGGAGTTTTAGCCTAGATGTATCTCACAAAGGATTCAGTGGGTTCCCAGGTTCTGTGGTTATTTCCTCAATGTTGGAATTCATAAGTGGAATAGACATATCCAGCCACTGGCAGAATCTCCACATTGGTTCCTTGACCCATGGAATGGCAACTATTATGGTGGGAAGACCAAGTGGAAGCCCCTAGAACTACCTCTACAAAAAATAATTACCCCAAAACAATACAGCATTGCAGAAGGAATTACAAAGATTAGTGCCACCATCAGATTTTAAGGATGTAGAGATGCTGATTCCCACCGCATCCCATTCAACTGACCTGTTGGGTTTATGCAGAAAATGTGTATTTTGGAGAATGATAGTGGGTTTTCACAAACTTAACCAGGTAGTGAATCCAACTAAAATTGCTGTTGCACTGATGAGCAAATTAACACATGTTCTGGTACCTGGTTTGCAGCTATTCATAAGGCAAATGCATTTTTTCCCTACCTGTTAGCAAAAAGACATCAGAAACAGTGTGATTTCCATTGGCAAGGTCAGCAATACCCCCTCCCTGTCCTGCCTCAGAGGTATATCAACTCTCCAGCCCTATGTCATAATTTAATTTGTAGGGATCTTGTCTGTCTTACCCTTCCACAAGATATTGCACTGGTTTATAACAATGATTATGTTATGCTGATTGGCCCCAGAAAGTAAGAAGTAGCAACTACTCTAGACTTATTGGTAAGACAGTTACATGTCATACGCTGATAAATAAATCTGACATAAATTCAGGGAACTTTTACCTCAGTAAAATCCCTGAGTCCAGTGGTGTGGCACCTGTCAAAATGTCTTTTCTAAGGTGAAGCATAAATTGTTTCATTAAGCCTCTCCTACAAGCTAAAAGGAAATACAATGTCCAGTGGAATTCTTTGAATTTTGGAGGCAACATACTTAGATATGCTACTGTGGCCCATTTACCAAGTGATCTAAAAAGGTGCTTGTTTTTAGTGCAACACAGAACAAGAAAAGGCTCTGCAATAGGTCTAGCCTTCCTTGCAAGCCACTCTGTCACTTGGATCATATGATCCATCCAGCAGATCTAATAGTGCCTGAAGTGGCAGTAGCAGACAGGGCCACTTCAGAGGCTTAGGCATGTCCCTAGATGTGAATCACAGTGTAGACTCTAAACATTTTACACCAAAGGCCTACCACTCTGTGGATTCTTACTCTCCTTTTAAGAAACTGCTTTTGGCCTGCTAGTAGGCCTTAGTAGATGCTAAACACTTAACCACAGAGTTACTATGTGACCTGAGCTGCCTATTTGAACTGAATGTTGTCTGACACAACAAGCCATAAAGTTGGGCATGCATGGCAGCAATCCATGATGTAATGGAAGTGGTATATGTGAAACTGGACTCAAACAAGCCTCGAAGGCACAAGTAAATTACACTAAAAAGTGGCCTAAGTAACTGATATGTTTTGGCTCTGTGTTCCCAACCAAACCTCACGTTAAATTGTAATCCTCAATGTTGGGAGAGTGAACTAGTGAAAGGCGATTGGATCATGGGGGTGGATTTTCCTCTTGCTGTTCTTGTGACAGTGAGTGAGTTCTCATGAGATCTGGTTGTAGGACATGCCTGCTTCCCCTTCACCTTCTGCCATGATTGTAAGTTTCCTGAGGCCTCCCAGCCATGCTATGTGCACAGTCTGCAGAATGATGAGCTGATTAAAACTCTTTTCTTTATACGTTACCCAGTCTCAGGTATGTCTTTACAGCAGTGTGAGAATGAACTAATAAACATTATCCCTACTCCTGCTTTATTATCTTTTTTCTTCCGGCCTGTATCTATGGCCTTATGGGGAGTTTCCCATATCAGTTGATAAAAGAAGAGAAAACTTGGGCCTGGTATACAGGTAGCTCTGAGTGATATATCAGCACCACCCAGAAGTGAACAGCTACAGCACTACAGCCGTTTTCAAGGACATCCCTGAAGGACAATGGTGAAGGAAAATCCTCAAAGTAGGCGGAACTCAGAGCATCTGGTTGTTTATCTTGCTTGGAAGGAGAAACAGCCAGGTGTGTAATTGTATATACTGATCCATGGTCTGTGGTCGATGATTTAACTTGTTAGTCAGGGAGCTGGAAGAAAATTGACGACAAAGAGATCTGGGGATTGCGTGTGTTATTAGGTGAAAATAATGATAATATTCGTATTTCATTTGAATGCTCACCGAAGAGTGACCTCCGAAGAGGAAGACCTTAATCAAGTGACTAGGAAGACTAGTTCTGTGAATACTAGATAGCCTCTTTCCTTAGCCACTCTTGTAATTCCCCAATCAGCTCATAAACAACATGTCCATGGTTGAAGAGATGAAGGTTATGCGTGGGCCCTAAAACATGTATTTGCCGTGGCTACAGCCACTGCTGAGTAGGCAAACTGCCAGCAACAGAGAACACTGAGTTCCTGATGTCACACCATTCCCTGTGGTATTTAGTCAGCTACCTAATTGCAGGTTAATTAGATCTCATTGGCAAAAATTGTATTTTGTGTCCATTTTTAAACCATTAAATGACTAAGGGAATGAAATCACAGAACTGACTTAGACTTGTTAAAATTATCCCCGTGGGGCTGGAGAGGGGTTTAATTTCCATGTAGATCTTGATCTGTACTCTGGATACGAGAACATTTCTTGTAGTCACTCAAAAATATTTAATAAATGCAGTGAGAGATAACACTGGAAAATGATTGATTAGAAACAAATTTAATGGGTATTTTTAGTTCTAATAAAGATTTTGGATTTTATATCTGTATTAGGGTTTGCCAAAGAAACAGAACAATAAGATGTACATTTTAGAGATTTATTATAAGGAATTGGCTTAATCAAATATGGAGACTGACAAGTCCCAAGATCTGCAATGAGTCAGGAAGCTAAGCATTCAGAACTGATGATGTATTCTAGTTCAAGTTTTAAGGCCTGAGAATCAGAAGACCCTATAATGTAGTTCTAGTCCAAATGCCAGCAGGATTTACACCCAGGAAAAATCAATGTATTGGTTAGAGTCCAAAGGCAGGAAAAACCCAATGTCCTAGTTCAAAGGCACTCAAGCAAGGGGAATTTTCTCTTACTTAGTGAAGGGTCAGTCCATTTGTTCTATTCAGGGCTCCAACTGACTGGATGAGGCCTACTCATATTAGGGAGGGCAATCTGCTTTAATTAGTCTATTGATTTAAATATAAAGCTCATCCAAAATCACCCTCACAGAAACATTCAGAATGATGGTTGACAAAATATCTGGGCATGCCATGGGCTGGACAAATTGATGCATAACCTTAACCATCACAGTATCTTTGTTATTTGAAAGTCATTGAGGGCTTACAAGCAGGGGAGTGTTCTATTCTCTATATTCTCACCCTCAAACTTTTTCACTTTGGCCAAAATATGTATATTTCCCCGTTAAACACCATGAGAATTCTTTCTCATTGCTGATGCTATCTGTCTTACAATAAACTACATCGTTCTATCTTTACTTGGAGCCCCCTTTCTCTTTGAAAACTCCTGGGGAAAGAAACATGTCTTTCTCTCCTATACTCCTGTGGTGTGTATATCTTTCTATATCTATATCTATATCTATATCTATATCTATCTGTAACTATACCTATATCTATATATAATTTTTTTCATTAATTACTTAACTTGTAAGAAAGTCTGAACAGTATTTTGCTTTTGTGGCACTTTCTTTTTTATCCTGTTAAAGCAAACTTATACTGAGTAACTATAATGTGCTAGCCACCATATCGAAAGTTTCACATGCATTATTTAATGTAATATGACAACTGCATTATGAACTAAAATTATTATTGCTATTTTACAGATGAGAAATCTGAGGCTCAGGCATGTTAAATGTATTTCCCCATGGCAAGGGGAAGCCACGACTCAGTTACAGTTCTGTTTGACTAAAAAGTATTTTCTGAATATCACCATACTACACTGCGACTGATGTTTATCTTCTTCATACTACCTATTTATCACAGTTTCCTACAGAGAGCAGAAGCTTAATAAATGATAATTTTTTGATCTTCACAATATCACATAAGTTTTCAGTTTATATTGGCATCTGGTGAGTATGATATGGTAGATTCTCTCCTGGCTTTACTGCAAAATAACACCATGGAGGCATAGAAACAGACAGAGACTCACAGCCCTCAAAGCTTGGATGGAAAACCATCATATTGCTATTGATTCTTCTAACTGCAAGAACTATGGAAATGAATCGAGAATTGTGATTTACCCCTTATAAAAATGCTAATATGTTATGGCTAAAGGTGAAGTGCCTTGTAGCTTTTTATTTTAATATAGCATTAGTTTTGAATCACCTGACATAATTTTGTCCATCTCTTAGATGCTAAGGATATGTAAAAATTAATAACTACGTAGCACTTATACATCAGGCACTATTCTAAATAATTGCCTTAGTCCATTCTTGCTGCCATAACAGAATACCTGAGACTGGGTAAACTGCAAAGAAGAGAAATTTATTTTAATAATTCTAAAGGCTGGAAGTCCAAGATCAACGTGTAGGGGAATTTGATGTCTTGTGAGAGTCTTCTTGCTGCGTCCTCTCATGACAGAAGGGATGAATACCATGTCCTCGCATGGCACAAAGGAAAAAGAGAATAAGGGCAAAAGGGGCTAGCCTGCTTCATTTTATAAAATTGATAATCCCATTCATGAAGATTCTGCCCTCAAGATTTAATCACCTCTTAAAGGCCCCCACTTCTTAATACTTTCTCATTGGGTTTAAATTTCAACATATGAATTTTAGAAGGACACATACATTCAAACAATAGCAGTATTTTAAACACATTAACTCATTTAATTCTTACACTGACCCTATGATGTGAGGGCTAATATCCTTATATCTATTTTACAGATGTGGAAACTAAGCTACACAAACACTTAAGGAGCTTCTTAAGCACAAAGAGTAAGTGGCATAGATGGATTTGAAACCAGAATCTTAGAGATTAGTCTGATAATATTCTTTACGTACACTCATGAGATAAGTAATCTCATGCTGTCTCTCTGCTGATCTATCTCATGGCTTTGAAATGACTATATAGTATACTCTTAAATTTATATACCCAACTCGGAAAAATCTCCAAGCTCTAGAATCATTTATCTAGCTGCCCACTTGATATTTTCCCGTGATATGTTAAAGATAACTTGCTGATTATCCTTTATAAACCCATTCTCCACCATCCCTTTTCATCTTAGAGATTCTTCCATTTGAGCTCAGTTCAAAAACCTTGCAGTTAACCTTGATGTGTTTCTGTTTCTCACACAGTAAGTCCAATCCATCACAAGATATTTTTGGCATTTTGGCATAACCTTCAAGTATTATGTGGAACCATATGAAATTGCCAATCTTTCACCATCTTTAACCTATAAAAACATTCATTTCAAATGGTTCAACTTAATATATATCCAAAATCTAAACACTTTGTAACCATCTCTACCACTACGCTCCTTGTTGAAGTCACCATGATCTCCCATCTGGAGTTACAGTAGCCACTTGGCAGGGTGCTTCCATTCTTGCCCCCTACAGATTGTTTTCAACCAGCAGGCCTAGAGATCCTTGAAAAGAATAAATAAGATCACATCTCTCCTTTGTGCAAAATCTTCCAGTGGTTCACCATCTCATTCAGAGTGAAAGCCAAAGTCTTTACAAAGCCATACAAGGCCTTCTGTGACCCAAGCTCTTTGCACTTGTGCCTTTACACCCACATGTCCCCATGCCCCTGACCTGCTCCCCTCCAGCCACAGTGGCTCCCTCCTGTTCCTCAAAAACAGGAAACATGCTTTTACTTCTTGGCATGCACCTGCTCCATCTGTCTGAAATTTCTTGTTTAGGCATCAGCATAATTTCTTCCCTTGCTTCTACTGGGTTTCTGCTCAGATGTCACCTCATTAGAGGAGCCTCTCCTGACCACTCTAAAATGTTATAATCCTATCCCTTCCTTGCTCCCTTATATTAATTTATTTGTCTCCACAATATTTGTCACTACCTATTACATTGTGCTTTTATCACTTTATTGGCTTATTGTATGAGTTTATACATTCTATCAGGTAGGAACTTTGCTATGTTCAATGCTATATCCTCAGGCTGGTTCATCATATGAGTTAAAAATAAATATTTCTGAAAGAAAGGAAGGTAACAAGGGAGAGAGAGACTTAGAGAGATGATTAAACTAGCAGCATTATTTGAAATAAAGAATATACCTAAGGAGTGTATTTCCCTGAGGCTTCTCTTTATCCTCCCTGCAGAACACCCAAAGTTAAGCTGAAGATGCTGTCTGCTAGGAGGCACATATCAGTTGGATTAGAGCCAGCTAATGAGTCCTCACTTAGTTGTCACTCAGTAGGTTGTAATAAGATCACAGGACCTAGAAAAAAATGCTCTGTTATAGTCACTGGTGTTCTCATCAGTAGTTATTTCATGTTCTTTGTATTCCAGAAATTGTAAAAATCAATAAAGACATATTGATTTTTACATACATATCAAAGTACATCATGAATTGCATTGTTCCAGGCAAATTTGTATGGCTTATAATACTTAGAATTTCACAACTGAAATATAAGAATATTGTACAAAAATATCAAATTATTCCTCCCACTGACTATAAGAAATATGCCTGAAATCATCCATATAGTATATCATTTATCCTCATACTACCTCTATCCAAAGTAGAATAATGTGTATACATTTGATGTTTAAAAATTTAACTATAAAAACAATTATAATACAAGAGTATTTGCATAGCTGTACTTCCTGGGTTCAGAGATCTTTTCCCAAAGATAGTGATTTCCCAAAGACAGGTGTCCAGTAAACATTTGTCAAAATTGTAATGGTTTTTATTTTTTTTCCTATGCATAACCAAGATACAACAAGGATTCAGCAGGGCCTGACTTTTTTCAAGGATGGCTGACCAGAAACATATATATAATAAAGTGAAAATTAAATGAAGTGTTTGGATATTTTCTTTCTAAAGTTTCTCAGGAAACCATGAGAGTATTTGGAAACGATTCATTGCCAGCTTTGGGCAGTCTGACATTGCATAACTGTGGTCTAAATGCCTTTCTAAATACAATTCTCTGTTTTTCAGGGGTGGAGAGAGCGGGACTGTTAGAAGGACTTTTTCATAAAGGCTAGCAGAGTGGGTTAAGACCTTCTCTTACTTGTTCTAGAAAGTACCATCTGATACTTCTATTGGTTTTACCCTCAATATGGCTTCAGCCTTTCAGTTGTGTCTTTGGAGCTCTTTTTGTTTGTTTATTTTTAACTCTTCCATTTTGTTTTAACATGGAATTCTTTGGCATAATGAATGCCAAGAACCATGGATTTTACCCTTGAGGCTAAACTTTGCTCTGAAGCCCTCACACTTTTTTTTTTTAACACCATCAGTTGCATTCACCATTATTTGAATAGAAATTTCTTACCCCCTACACAGCCACTGGCAGTGACTGCCTCTGCCTACCTCAGCTTTTGAGACTCAAATTCATTTCACAGTAGTTCCTTGAAAAAATATAAAAATAAAACTAGAGTCCTAATGTGGGGAAAGCTGAAGGGATTCAAGATACTGATTTAAATGTTGCCTATCAGATTATTTTTCTCAGCTTCTATTCTGGAGAGACTCATGTACACTGGATGAATGAACCAAGGTAGTGGAGTAAGAACAGTGAGAAACCTGCTGTTATACTCTCCGCAGATGGAGTGATGACTTGTCTCAGAACTGGAGCTACAGACGTGGGCATCAATATGCTGCTGGCAAAATGCTCCCAAATTGCTTTATGCCTGTCCAGTAGTTCTAATGCTACTTTCTTAAGTATTACTTAGCAAATGAACTAATCCAAAACCACTTAAATTTTGGCTATTTACATACTCATTCCCTTTTTATGAAGAAAGGGGGTATGTTAAATTACTTTTCAAAAAACAGTGTGGTGGTGCCAACATACTTAGTTGTTTAATTTATGTTTAATAAGAAAAAGAAAAGTAAAACAAATTGTCTTTATATTCCCACTCCCCGCGTACACTCCATGCTTCATACTTTCTCCTGACTTTGGGATTATTGAAAGGGAAAGAATTTTCATGGAAAAGTTATTGCTATAATGTGCTGATTGTTACATTAATTCTCTCCCCAGCCCCAGCTCTATTGCTTGGCAGGAATTTTGGACTTTACTCAGGAACTGCTTAGTGAGCTTGTCGGTGGATGGGATTAGTTTAATCTCCTCTCACAAGCCTCTAAGCACTGGGAGAGGTTGGCGTGAAGGAGAAGCACTGGTAAAATGGGGAGGGCAGGGATGAGGAAGAAAGGTTGCCGATGACCAATGCCAAAGTTTATTTTGTGTTAGAACTAAATTTGAATAGTGGGAAGAAGGGAGGCAGGAAGAGAAGGAGATGGCAGGCATGGTGGTGAATAAGAGAGTTAAACTGGGATGGGTGGTGGTGGTCTCTTCATGATTTCATTGTGCTTGGAGTGCCTCCAAGCCCCGGGAGCAATGCACAAATGGGAGGGAAAGGTGGGGGTGTAGAATGACGATTAGAATCTACAAATAAAATACACTAAGAGATTCTGCATAGCCTACTCCCTTGCTTCCTTCATGTTCCTTGACCTGTGTAGTAAGAACCATTATAGTAAAAATGGTCAGGTGAAAGTCTCTAAAACTTGTTCCCCCAACCCCATATATCCGAAACCAAGACAGTGAAACAGGAACAATATTGTATCCCGGGAATAACTGAAGAGATTAGTGCCAAAAACAAAAACTTAAAAGATATAGACATGAGAGTCCTCGTCATATACCCATTTCAGTTGCTTTTGTTTGGCTCCTACAAAAAACGGTTGCATTTGGCAAATCATGGTAGACTAACAAAAACTCAAACAACTGGCAGCCTCAAATGTGGTTCCTCTGGTAAATACAGTGTGTTTACTGAAATAGATCAACAAATATCTGGCAATTTATATGTGACTAATGATCTGGAGAAAGCATTTTTATCAAGGCCCATCAGATCATGTTTATATGGGAAGAAAAGATTATACATTCATTGTTTCCTCCAATGTCTAAATTAATTCCTGTTCTTTGTCATGCTATAGTCTGCAAGACTTTGGTTATCTTGACTTTCTACAGAATATATGTTGTACCACTATATTAATGATAGCTGATAGCTTAATCAAACTTTTGGTAAATATCCTAGATGCCTTAATATGGTATATATATAATATATATACCCCCTACACAGCCACTGGCAATAACTGCATCTGCCTACCTCAGCTTTTGAGACTCAAATTCATTTCACAGTAGTCCATATATGACATATATATCTATATATATATAATATATATGACATATACATATGGTAAGAGGTAAGAGATAACTGCATATTCAAAGGTCAACTACATCAGGAAGTATTTAGGGGTCCAGTGGCCTGGAGTCAGCTGGAATATCCATTTGGGACAAATTTATTTGGATTCTGGAGGCAGCATGTTATGGTATGAGTGTTTATGTCCACCCCAAATTCATGTGTTGAAATCCTTATCTCCAAGGTGACGGTATTAGAAGGTACTGGGCCATAATTCAAACTGCTCCTTCAATTGGGCCATATGCCTCAGCATACCCCATCATACTAAATAAAGAAGTCATTATATGACAAAGACACATGCACACACATGTTTACAGAAGCAGAATTCACAACTGCAAAAATATGGAACCAACCTAAATGCCCATCAACCAATCAGGGGATTAAAAAAATGTGGTATATTTACACCATGGAATACTACTCATACATAAAACAGAATGAAATAATGGCCTTTGCAGCAACTTGGATAGAGTTAGAGGCCATTATTCTAAGTGAAATAACTCAGGAATAGAACCAAATATCATATGTTCTTGCTTATAAGTGGGAGCTAGCTATGAGGATGCAAAGGCATAAGAATGACAGAATGGACCCTGAGGACTTGGGGGCAAGAATGGTTGGGGGTGAGTGATAAAAGACTACTTATTGGGTACAGTGTATACTGCTGGTGTGATGGGTGCACAAAAATTTCAGAAGTCACCACTAAAGAAGTTATCCATGTAACCAAAAACCACCTGTACCCCAAAAACTATTGAAATAAAAATTGTTTTTAAAGTTATATATTGAAGCTCTAAAAAGGCCCTATAGGAAATTGTAGTACAAACTCTGAGTTTCTGAAACAAGCCACACCTTCTAAAGCAGAGAACTACTTGTCATTTGAAGACTCTCTTTTGACATGTTGACAAGCCCCTTCCAAACCAAGCCACAGATTCTGGAAACAGAATTGCTAATCGTGAGTAATCTACTTTAAGATGCATCACGTTATAAGGTCAGGTGAGTGCATCAACAACCTGTTGTAGAAGGGAAATAACGCATGGAAATTAGGCCTGAGTATGTACGGAGAGGCCATATTCCCAAGTCACTTACTTCTGTTGCCTGATGCCACTCCCTCAACTTACCTCTGTGGCCCCATTGACTATTCCCTATATCAGACTCATGGAAAGAAAATATTTCTGTCGGTTTTACAGATTGATTGCTTTTATACCATGGGCCTTTGAAGAAAAACAAAATTAAAACTCAGTAGACAAAGTTATGAGTTATGAACTTGATTATTTACATTTAAGTGGGAAGGGGCCTGAGGTAAAAATATGCAATGATATTTGGCAGTGGCTTGGCAGGATGTTCTGGAAAGAACGAATATGGGATACTCTTCAGCCATAATAAAAGGGAATTCTGTCATTTGCAATGACATGGATGAACCTGGAAGATATTATTCTAAGTGAAATAAGCCAAGAACAGAAAGACATGTATCACATGATTTTATTTATATGTGGCATCTAAAAAAAAGTTGAACTAAAAAAGTACAGAGTAGAAAGGTAGTTACCAGAGATAGGGGTTGAGAAGGTGCAGAGGAGAAGGGAATGGGGCATTGTTGATGAAAGGGTACAAAATTTCAGTTAAGAGAAATATGTTTTTGAGATCTATTGCACACCAGTGTGATTAGAGTCAACAATAATGCATTGTGTATTTCAAAATAGCTAAGGGTAAATTTCAAGTTGTCACCATGAAAAATAAGTAAGTGAGCTGATGGATATAATAGCTTGAGTTAATTTATTTTTCCCCATTTTTGCCCCAGTGAGTCTCAGCTGTCACCTCCTGAGTGCCCTGAAGCTCTGCCACTGCATGTCTACAGACCTGGAATTAAGAGTGACTTAGCACACCTGAGCCACCTGTGAAGCAATGGGAAACTGAATCCAAAGGATTATAAATACTACAAAATAGTTTTGCAAAGTGTAACAATTAAGACTCTTACCATCAGTGTCTGGAAATTACCATTTAAATACATTTTGGGCAAAAACAGTATCATCTGTCTTTTTAATTTTAACATTTTTGCTGAGAAAGAGAGTGAGTGTGTGTCTATGTTTGTGTGTGTGTCACATTTTGTTTTAATTTACATTTTCTTAATCATTTATAATGTTTAAAGTCTTATATATTTATTGGGCATTTGGGTATTCTCTTTTGCGAAGTACCTTTAAAATCTTTTTTTCATTTTTCTATTGAGTTGTCCACATTTTTATACTGATTTGATGAAGATATTTACAAAGTATATAGGGGAGTCTTTAGTGCTTGTTTGTATTATAATCTATTATTTTACCTTAAGGGTGTCTTTTGATCTGTTTGGGAGGTTCCAAGATGGCCGAATAGGAACAGCTCCAGTCTGCAGCTCCCAGCGTGAGTGATGCAGAAGACGGGTGATTTCTGCATTTCCAACTGAGGTACCGGGTTCATCTCACGGGGGTTTGTCAGATAGTGGGTGCAGCCCATGGAGCAGGGCGGTGCATTGCCTCACCCAGGAAGCGCAAAGGATTGGGAAATACCCTTTCCTAGCAAAGGTAAGCTATGACAGATAGTACCTGGAAAATCAGGACACTCCCACCCTAATACTGCACTTTTCCAATGGCCTTAGCAAATGGCACACCAGGAGATTATATCCCGTGCCTGGCTTGGAGGGTCCTACACCCATGGAGCCTCACTCACTGTCAGCACAGCAGTCTGAGATTGAACTGCAAGGTGGCAGTGAGGCTGGGGGAGGGGCGGCCCCCATTGCTGAGGCTTGAGTAGGTAAACAAAGCAGCCTGGAAGCTCATATTGGGTGGTTCCCACTGCAGCTCAAGGAGGCCTGCCTGCCTCTGTAGACTCCACCTCTGGGGGCAGGGCATAGCTGAACAAAAGGCAGCAGAAACTTCTGCAGACTTAAACGTCCCTGACAGCTTTGAAGAGAATAGTGCTTCTCCCAGCACAGAGTTTGAGATCTGAGAACAGATAGACTGCCTCCTCAAGTGGGTTCCTGACCCCCAAGTAGCCTAACTGGGAGACACCTCCCAGTAGGGGCCGACTGACACCTCATACAGTCGGGTGCCCCTCTGAGATGAAGCTTCCAGAAGAAGGATCAGTCAGCAACTTCTGCCATTCTGCAATATTTGCTGTTCTGCAGCTTCCACTGGTGATACCCAGGCAAACAGGATCTGAAGTGGACCTCCAGCAAACTCCAACAGACCTGCAGCTGAGGGTCCTGATTGTTAGAAGGAAAACTACCAAACAGAAAGGACGTCCACACCAAAACCCCATCTATATGTCACCATCATCAAAGACCAAAGGTAGATAAAACCATAAAGATGGGGAGAAACCAGAGCAGAAAAGCTGAAAATTATAAAAATCAGAGTGCCTCTTCTCCTTCAAGGGAACGCAGCTCCTCGCCAGCAACAGAACAAAGCTGGATGGAGAATGACTTTGACGAGTTGAGAGAAGAAGGCTTCAGACTATCAGTAATAACAAACTTCTCCAAGCTAAAGGAGGAAGTTCGAACCCATCGCAAAGAAGTTAAAACCTTGAAAAAGATTAGACGAATGGCTAATTAGAATAAACAGTGTAGAGAAGTCCTTAAATGACCTGATGGAGCTGAATGAAATGAAGTAAGAAGAGGAGTTTAGAGAAAAAAGAGTAAAAAGAAATGAACAAAGCCTCCAAGAAATATGGGACTATGTGAAAAGACCACATCTACATCTGATTGGTATACCTGAAAGTGACGAGGAGAATGGAACCAAATTGGAAAACACTCTTCAGGATATCATCCAGAACTTACCCAACCTAGTGAGGCAGGCCAACATTCAAATTCAGGAAATACAGAGAATGCCACAAAGATACTCCTTGAGAAGAGCAACTCCAAGACACATAATTGTTAGACTCACCCAAGTTGAAATGAAGGAAAAAATGGTAAGGGCAGCCAGAGAGAAAGGTCAGGTTATCCACAAAGGGAAGCCCATCAGACTAACAGCTGATCTCTCGGCAGAAACTCTACAAGCCGGAAGAGAGTGGGGGCCAATATTCAACATTCTTAAAGAAAAGAATTTTCAACTGAGAATTTCGTATCCAGCCAAACTAAGCTTCATAAGTGAAGAAGAAATAAAATCCTTTACAGACAAGCAAACGCTGAGAGATTTTGTCACCACCAGGCCTGCCTTACAAGAACTCCTGAAGGAAGCACTAAACATGGAAAGGAACAACTGGTACCAGCCACTGCAAAAACATGCCAAATTGTAAAGACCATCAAGGATAGGAAGAAACTGCATCAACTAACGAGCAAAATAACCAGCTAACATCATAATGACAGGATCAAATTCACACATAACAATATTAACCTTAAATGTAAATGGACTAAATGCTCCAATTAAAAGACACAGACTGGCAAATTGGATAGAGTCAAGACCCATCAGTGTGCTGTATTCAGGAGACCCATCTCACATGCAGAGACACACATAGGCTCAAAATAAATGGATGGAGGAAGATCTACCAAGCAAATGGAAAACAAAAAAAAGCAGGGGTTGCAATCCTAGTCTCTGATAAAACAGACTTTAAACCAAAAAAGATCAAAAGAGACAAAGATGGCCATTACATAATGGTAAAGGGATCAATTCAACAAGAAGAGATAACTATCCTAAATATATATGCACCCAATACAGGAACACATAGATTCATAAAGCAAGTACTTAGAGACCTACAAAGAGACTTGGACTCCCACACAATAATAATGGGAGACTTTAACACCCCACTGTCGACATTAGACGGATCAACAAGACAGAAAGTTAACAAGGATATCCAGGAATTGAACTTAGCTCTGCACCAAGTGGACCTAATAGACATCTACAGAACTCTCCACCCCAAATCAACAGAATGTACATTCTTCTCAGCACCACATCACACTTATTCCAAAATTGACCACATAGTTGGAAGTAAAGCATGCCTCAGCAAATGTAAAAGAACAGAAATTATAACAAACTGTCTCTCAGACCACAGTGCAATCAAACTAGAACTCAGGATTAAGAAACTCACTCAAAACTGCTCAACTACATGGAAACTGAACAACCTGCTCCTGAATGACTACTGGGTACATAATGAAATGAAGGCAGAAATAAAGATGTTCTTTGAAACCAATGAGAACAAAGACACAACATACCAGAATCTCTGGAACACATTTAAAGCAGTGTGTAGAGGGAAATTTATAGCACTAAATGCCCACAAGAGAAAGCAGGAAAGATCTAAAATTGACACCCTAACATCACAATTAAAAGAACTAGAGAAGAAAGAAAAAACATTTTCAAAAGCTAGCAGAAGGCAAGAAATAACTAAGATTAGAGCAGAACTGAAGGAGATAGAGACACAAAAAACCCTCAAAAAATCAATGAATCCAGGAGCTGGTTTCTTGAAAAGATCAACAAAATCGATAGACCACCAGCAAGACTAATAAAGAAGAAAAGAGAGAAGAATCAAATAGATGCAATAAAAAACGATAAAGAGGATATCACCACCGATCCCACAGAAATATAAACTACCATCAGAGAATACTATAAACACCTCTACACAAATAAACTAGAAAATCTAGAAGAAATGGATAAATTCCTGGACACATACACCCTCCCAAGACTAAACCAGGAAGAATTTGAATCCTTGAATAGAGCAATAACAGGTTCTGAAATTGAGGCAATAATTAATAGCCTACCAACCAAAAAAAGTCCAGGACCAGATGGATTCACAGCCAAATTCTACCAGAGATACAAAGAGGAGCTGGTACCATTCCTTCCGAAACTATTTCAATCAATAGAAAAAGAGGGACTCCTCCCTGATTCATTTTATGAAGCCAACATCATCCTGATACCAAAGCCTAGCAGAGACACAAGAAAAAGAGAGAATTTTAGACCAATATCCCTGATGAACATTGATGCAAAAATCCTCAATAAAATACTGGCAAAACAAATCCAGCAGCACATCAAAAAACATCCACCACAATCAAGTTGGCTTCATCCCTGGAATACAAGGCTGGTTCAACATATGCAAATCAGTAAGCATAATCCATCATATAAACAGAACCAAAGACAAAAACTGCATGATTACCTCTATAGATGCAGAAAAGGCCTTTGACAAAATTCAACAGCCCTTCGTGCTAAAAACTCTCAATAAACTAGGTATTGATGGGACGTATCTCAAAATAAAAAGAGCTATTTATGACAAACCTACAGCCAATATCATACTGAATGGGCAAAAATTGGAAGCATTCCCTTTGAAAACTGGCACAAGACAGGGATGCCCTTTCTCACCACTCCTATTCAACAGAGTGTTGGAAGTTCTGGCTGGGGCAATCAGGTAAGGGAAAGAAATAAAGGGTATTCAATTAGGAAAAGAGGAAGTCAAATTGTCCCTGTTTGCAGATGAGATGATTGTATATTTAGAAAACCCCACCGTCTCAGCACAAAATCTCCTTAAGCTGATAAGCAACTTCAGCAAAGTCTCAGGATACAAAATCAGTGTGCAAAAATCACAAGCATTCCTATACACAAATAACAGACAAACAGAGAGCCAAATCATGAGTGAACTCCCATTCACAATTGCTTCAAAGAGAATAAAATACCTAGGAATCCAATTTACAAGGGATGTAAAGAATCTTTTCAGGGAGAATTACAAACCACCTCTCAACGAAATAAAAGAGGACACAAACATATGGAAGAACATTCCATGCTCATGGATAGGAAGAATCAATATTGTTAAAATGGCCATACTGCCCAAGGTAATTTATAGATTCAATGCCATCCCCATCAAGCTACCAATGACTTTCTTCACAGAATTGGAAAAAACTACCTTAAAGTTCATATGGAACCAAAAAAGAGCCCGCATTGCCAAGACAATCTTAAGCCAAAAGAACAAAGCTGGAGGCATCACGCTACCTGACTTCAAACTATACTACAAGGCTACAGTAACCAAAACAGCATGGTACTGGTACCAAAACAGACATATAGAAAAATGGAACAGAATAGAGCCCTCGGAAATAATACCACACATCTACAACCATCTGATCTTTGACAAACCTGACAAAAACAAGAAATGGGGAAAGGATTCCCTATTTAATAAATGGTGCTGGGAAAACTGGCTAGCCATATGTAGAAAGCTGAAACTGGATTCCTTCCTTACACCTTATACAAAAATTAATTCAAGATGGATTAAAGACTTAAATGTTAGACCTAAAACCATAAAAACCCTAGAAGAAAACCTAGGCAATACAATTCAGGACACAGGCATGGGCAAAGACTTCATGACTAAAACACCAAAAGCAATGGCAACAAAAGCCAAAATTGACAAATGGGATCTAATTAAACTAAAGAGCTTCTGCAGTGCAAAAGAAACTACCATCAGAGTGAACAGGCCACCTACAGAATGGGAGAAAATTTTTACAATCTACTCATCTGACAAAGGGCTAATATCCATAATCTACAAAGAACTTAAGCAAATTTACAAAAAAAAAAATCAAACAGTCCCATCAAAAAGTGGGCAAAGGATATGAACAGACACTTCTCAAAAGAAGACATTTATGCAGCCAAAAGACACATGAAAAAATGCTCATCATCACTGGCCATCAGAGAAATGCAAATCAAAACCACAATGAGATACCATCTCACACCAGTTAGAATGGCCATCATTAAAAAGTCAGGAAACAATGGGTGCTGGAGAGGATGTGGAGAAATAGGAATGCTTTTACACTGTTGGTGGGACTGTAAACTAGTTCAACCATTGTGGAAGACAGTGTGGTGATTCCTCAAGGATCTAGAACTAGAAATACCTTTTGACCCAGCCATCTCATTACTGGGTATATACCCAAAGGATTATAAATCATGCTGCTATGAAGACACATGCACACTTATGTTTATTGCAGCACTATTCACAATAGCAAAGACTTGGAACCAACCCAAATGTCCATCAATGATAGACTGGATTAAGAAAATGTGGCACATATACACCATGGAATACTATGCAGCCATAAAAAAGGATGAGTTCATGTCCTTTGTAGGGACATGGACGAAGCTAGAAGCCATCATTCTGAGCAAACTATTGCAAGGACAGAAAACCAAACACTGCATGTTCTCACTCATAGGTGGGAATTGAACAATGAGAATCCTTGGACACAGGGTGGCGAACATCACACACTGGGGCCTGTCGTGGGGTTGGGGGAGGGGGGAGGGATAGCATTAGGAGACATACCTAATGTAAATGATGAGTTAATGGGTGCAGCACACCAACATGGCATATGTATACACATGTAACAAACCTGCACGTTGTGCACATGTACCCTAGAACTAAAAGTAGAATAAAAAATAAAAAAGAGAGTGTCTTTTGATGAATTAACTGTCTTTATTTTGATATGTCTGAATTACCATTGTTTTCCATTATGCTTAGTGTTTTTTTGTGTCCAAATTAAGAAATCTATCTGTTGTAAGGGCATAAATATATTCTCTCATTTTTTTAAATCTACAGTCTAGTGTGAATGCATTTAAGGATGAGATATAAAGCAGGATTAGATTTATTTTTGTCTTTATGTGGGTTTACAATTGACAGCATCATATATGAAAAAGGTTACCTTCATCTCATTGCTCTTCGGTGTCATTTTCTAACATTATAAATCAAGTCTCCATGAGTGGGCCTCTTTCGGAACTCTTGTTCCATCACATTTTTGTCTATTCTTCCATAAATACTACATGGTCTAAATTATTATTAGTTTTGCAATAAGCTTTGATGTATGCGAATGTAAACAGTTCAACTTTGTTCTTCTTGGAGATCATCTTTCCCCTTGAAATTGCTATATAATATTTTTTTGATACGGATTCTTGCCCTGTTGCCCAGGCTGGAGTGCAGTGGCACAATTTTGTCTCACTGCAACCTCCGCCTCATGGGTTCAAGTGATTCTCCTGCCTCAGCCTCACGAGTAGCTGGGACTACAGGCATGCACCACCACGCCAGGCTAATTTTTGTATTTTTAGTAGAGACGGAGTTTCACCGCACTGGCCAGGCTGGTCTCAAACTCCTGTCCTAGTGATTTGCCCACTTCGGCCTCCCAAAATGCTGGGATAACAGATATAAGCCACCATGCCCAGCCTTTATATAAATTTTGACTCAGTTTGCCAACTTAAAAAAACATCCTCTGCTAGAATATTGACTTAGAAATGAACCTGTAAAATATTTTGGGAGAAATGATGTCTTTGTAGTTCTGAATGTGGACTCTTCCTTTATTAACTTTTTGAAAAACTTCTTGCAATATTTTTTGTAGTTTTTCTTGTGAAGAACTTTTACATATTTTTAAAAATAATTATTCATAGGTATGTGAGGGTTTTTTCTATTTCAGGTGGTATTTTAAAGTTTTATTTCTTCTGGTTGCTGCTATAGAAAAAATATCATTGATTTTATATGTCAATTTCTATCCATTAAAATGTTAAAATTACTGATTCTAATTTTTTCTGTAGATCATTTTGAATTTTTAATGTGTACAGTCTGTTGTCTAATAATACTGTCTAGTTTTATTTTTTCCTTCCAAACATTTTTGTATTTATTCTTGTGTGTGTGTTTTTTTTTATTGGCCATAATACTCTATACACTGTTGAAGAGATGTACTGATAGCAAGCATCTTTGCCTTTTTTTTTAATTCAGGGAAAAAACTTTCAATGTTTTATGATTAAGTATGTTTTTTTTCTGTAACCTTTTTTTTAAATGAATACTTGGTTAGTTAAGCAGTTAGGGAAGTTATCACGTAGTCCTAGCTTCATATGTCTCTTTTCTTTTTAAGACATGGGTGGGATTGAATTTTATCAAATCATTATTCTCTACATACTGAGATAATATTTTCTGCTTTTTTCTGTTAATGTGTTAAATAACATTGATTTTTGAAAATTAAACCAACCTTGTACTGAAAAACAAACTCCACCTGGTTATTTTCTTACCTTTCTATATAAAAATGGACCCAATTTTCTTATGTTTTGAAATGAAATCTATTTCTTAGTTTTCTTACATTTAAGTATAACATGCATATAATAAAATGGATGATTCTTATTAATTACTGTTAACACCACCCCCTAAAATAAGCACTCTTCTGACATCTATCATCGTAGATTAGATTGGATGGTACTTGAACTTTGTAGACAAAAATCATATGTATATCTGTACAAGGTGCACTCTCATGTGTCTGCATTAATTCATCCAATGTTATGGCTGCTGTTTAATGGCAGCTAATCTGTATTTTACATTTATGAATAGTATTCCATTGTATGAATTTGCCACAGTTTGGTCTCCAAGTTTGGGTATAATGAATGAAGTTGCTATCCATATTCTCATACCTTTAGTGCATACGTCACTCATTTCTATTGAGTTTATACATAGAAATAGAATGAACAAGTCATATAGTATTATATATCCAGGTTAGTAAATACTGCTAAATCTTTATCAAGGTTGTTGTATCTATTCAAAGTTTCATTGGAAGTATACGAGAGTTCTAGTTACTCCACATCCACCATAACACTTGATGTGATTTTTTTTTTTTAATCTTAGACATTCTAGTGGGAGGGTAGTGGTGGCTTATTGTGGTTTTAACTTCCACTTTCCTGATAACTAGACTTAAGACATTTTGACAGGCTGATTGGGCATTTGTATATCCTATTTTCAGAAGTGACTGTTTATTATTTTGCCCCTTCCTTCCTTCCTTCCTTCCCTCCCTCCCTTTTTTTAATTTTATTATTATACTTTAAGGTTTAGGGTACGTGTGCACAATGTGCAGGTTAGTTACATATGTATGCATGTGCCATGCTGGTGTGCTGCACCCATTAACTTTCTTTCTCTTTCTTTCTCTCTCTCTTTTCTTTCTCTCCTTCCTTCCTTCTTTCATTCTTTCTTCTTCCTTTCTTCCTTTCTTCCTTTCTTTCTTTCTTTCATGAAGTTTTGCTCTTGTTGCCCAGGCTGGAGTGCAATGGAGTGATCTCGGCTCACTGCAAACTCCACCTCCTGGGTTTCAGCGATTCTCCTGTCTCAGCCTCCCTAGTCGCTGGGATTACAGGCGCTCACCAGCATGCCTAACTAATTTTTGTATTTTTATTTGAGACAGGGTTTCACCATGTTGGCCAGGCTGGTTTCGAACTCCTGACCTCAGGTGATCCACCTGCCTTGGCCTCCCAAATTGCTGGGATGTGGGTTTTATATCCTTTTATTATTCATTCATAAGAGTTTTTTATGTGTTTCAGTAGAAATAGGACATGTGTATTGCAGATATTTTCCCAGCATTTCAATAAATTTTTCTCACCTTTAATGTCTTTCAATGAACCACAATTTTCAATTTTAATAAAGCTTGTTGTATTAAATATTATATGGTTAATGTTTCAGAAATCTGCTTAAGAAATCTTTGAATACTACGAGAACATGAGATTTTCTTCTGTTATTCTAGAAGGTTTTTTTTCTTCTTGTTGCTATACTGTTTTCTTTTAGATCTGCAATTCTTCTGGTGTTGAATTTTGGGTATGGTGTGCGGTAGAGTTCCATTTCATATCTTTAAAAATATGGATATTCAATTAAACCAGCACCATGTGAAAAGCCCATATCTCTTGTTTTACAGTAATTCACACACCAAGTATTTATATATGTATAGATGTGTTGTTTTCAGTCTGTTGCTCCTTCAATTTTGCTTCAAATCAATATTTTTTAGTTATTTTGACCCTTCGCATTTTTATGTTTATATTTTAGAATATTTGTCACTATCAGATATCACCTATTATGCAGTTTTCAGCACATTCTATTTACCCTTCAATACACTGCTTAAGTTCTTCCTCCATGCCCATTTTTTATAACCATCCCATCTCATAACAACTTCTTTCAATATCTGTGAAATTTATTTTTTTTAAAGCTTACTGATTCATTATAGTGAAAGGCAGAAAGAAACTTGGAAGACTGATAGGTAGACAATCTTATTTAACAATTTAAGGGATTCTGAGACATGGAGAATGAGATAAATGGGAATAACATGTGATTTTATGTTGTGTATGTTATTAAACATGTTCATTTAACATACATACATATTTGAGTTACATCTATACATATACACTAATACATATTTATATATACATAACATACACGTATATAATACACTCTCTTAGTTGGTCACTTTCTTGAAAGTTTTCTTATCTCCTTTGGTTCTAAATATACAATATTCTTTACTTACCAAATATATTGAATAAATTTGGAGAATTTTACAAAGTAATTATATAGAGACTCCCGAACTATTAATAGATAGCATTTGCAAATCATTCTTGTTAGCAAAATACTAATTTAAATGTACTCCTTCAATTTCTTAATTCTCATTCTCTCTCTCCCTCTCTGTCTCTCATCAGGCTTGAAAATAAGAAATGCCAATAGAACATACTGAGGTTTAATAGTATTGATCCTGTTCAGAATTTTGCAGAATAGTTTAAGGATCCAAGAAAAGAAAAGAAACATTCTTGCTCCAAGCATAACAAAATGTCTAGGTGGTTTGTCAAAGAGCAGTTAAATTCCCCTCTGAATGGAAACATTAAAAATTCTTCCCACTGTGCCTTTTAAAAGCCTCTTGTGTGTGAGGTTGGACTCTGCTGCCAGACTGAGCTGGGACATTCCTCATCTCTCACCACTGAGATTCTCGAAATGTCTGTCAGCCATTTGCAGCACTTGCTGAATAGGCCAGCATTACCTCATGCTCTCAGAAAAGGTGGCAAAAACAGGCTGGTTGTCTGTTTCTTCTGCTTATTATTTATTTTAGGCAAGTGCGAGTCCTTGGGTTTGAGACACAGTGCTGGTGGTAACTAGAACACAGAATAATAGGCTAAAAGAGGTGAAGGGGAGTGAAGTCGGGTTGGCAGCCAGTTCTCATTTGGGAAAGCTTGAGGAGGTGGTATGTGGGGGTGAACAGGGGAAAAACGTGAGTTAAAAGAGAAGTCCAAGTGTGCGTCTGGGATCCTTTAACAGAAGCATAATACTGACTAGTTGAGCAAATTAAGTCTTTTCAGGGGCGTCCAGATAAACGATTGGTTTGCGTTCAAGCAGAAAACATCATTATTTCTGGCTTTGTGTAGTGCAAATTAGAGAAAAGAGATGACAATTCCTCCTCTGTAACCTGAATATATGAAAGAGATAAGAAACGTGCAGGAAAGTGAAGGAGAGGTACTGGGGGCTTTTTCTTTTCCCTAAAGGAAGGTAAATTTGTTGAAGACATTTTCAAAAATACCAAATTAATGAAAAGTGGAAAGATATATGTGTGTGGGTGTATATATGTATATATATATTCACTTGCTATGTCAGACATCCACCCTACCTTGTGCAGAAGGTATGGTGAAAAGCAAGAAAGTCCTCAAGCAGGGGATCCACCCCTGTTGCATGTTTGCAGTCCTGGCTCATTCGAGCAGCTGGTGGAAGCTGCTGGCACTTTGGATCAGTTAGTGTCAGAATTTTGATATTTTATTCGAACCTGAATCTCTTTCAATAACCTGAATCAAAGCAATCTGTTAAAGAATCCCCTTCAATAATTAGAATTTTTGAAGTAGAACAAAAAGTTGAAAGGTGATATTTGTTTGTTGAGAAGAAACTCGTTTCTCAACATGCTGTAATGAGGTGATGACAGAGAAAGGCAAACACATTCATTTTAACCCCAATGGAAAAAAAAAAAAAAACACAGAAAAGGGCAATTTTAGATATTTATACGGTATATGTGAACTTAGTATGCTAAAATTTCAGTATTAGTTTTAAAACACTATGTTTATGTGTGTTATGGCTGTTTGATTCTAAATTAAAAGGAAAAATTAGTCTCTTTAAACTTCAGTAGACTTTGGTTTACATTATCAATGGCTTGTAAGAATAATTTTTTCTTTATATCTTTATGGTCTATGAGATAAACCATTCTATGAAGTTAGAGACTGAGTTAACCACAGATGTACATATTAAAGATTCAGTTAGATCAATAAAAATAGGTTTTTATGTAAAAAATGTGAAAAAGAGAGGGTGTGAGAGAAATATACATACAAACAACTGTACATATACATTTAATAGGCATAAGATGCAGAATACACATATAATATGCATTTTAAATATAAAAATATATTTCAGTATATTGTGGATATGGATTTGAATCTTGGTTTTATTGAACTTGAAGTATTTAATTAGTATCCCTAAGTTACAATCTTTTTCTAAATAAAATAAACATAATAATTCTATCTCAGAGGGTTCTTTAAATGATTAAATCAAATGATATCACATACATAAAGGACTTAGCACTGCACCATACATGTGGTCAATATTCAACTGCTTTTTGATACCAACAGCTTAGTTCTCTGTCTTTTGGTTGTCTACTACTTAATAACCCATCCATTAATAATAAAATTATTCAATGAAAAACATAAAGTGGCTTCACCATTCAATGACAAAGACTAAAGAGAGTGTTCACACACACACTGAACATTTTATCAATATTAGTGCATGTAAATAAATATGTGGAGGGAGGGATGTTTGTTTTAATGTCCACAAAAAGACTATTAAATTTCCACAAATACAAAAACCTTTTAATTTTTTCCCCTTTTGTTTATGCAAGTACAATTTTGGACCAGGTTTCAGTTGTTAGAGACTCTACCCATCATATGCACACGAAAACCTGCACATTGCCGTGGTAATAGGGAAGGCTGGCCTGGATTCCTTAGAGTGAATGCTTCAAAACAAACAAACTTAAACCACGGGCCCACACACCCTGTTTTAATCAGCATTAATGGCTCTGACAACCAGAGGCTCCTTTATATTCTCTGTTTGCAACAATTTGCTAATGGTAATTAAAAATGCCTGGTGTTTGCCAAAGATTCCAAAGCCACCTTCTTCAACACAAAAAAGATAAGAGTAGGGAGAAGTCTAAGAACAGTATTCACATAAACAATTTTGACTGGGCAGTCAAAGAAGTTTAAAAGAAAAGTAGTGCAGAAGGATAAAATGGCCTTAATTCTGGGTGAGAGGTAATAACACATTAAATTCAAAGGCCTCCAACCTGTGGCTGGGAGAGAAAAGATATTTATATATAAAAGTTGTCATGGAATTGTTAAAAGATCAGCATAACCAGCCATTAGAAAAATTAACTGATGTGGAAGTATTTTATATTATATAAAGCTATGTAGCAAGGATTTCTGAACTAGATAATGAATGGGGTCTTGAAGGCATATATACTCCTGAAGTTCAGGCAATTTTGTGAGTTTGGGCCCATCTTTGGTACTTTTTCTGGATTAGAGATCAATAGCTTTTAACAGACTTTAACATGGCTTGTTATCTATAAAAATATTATTATCATGGTTTTTGTTATTCAGTCTTTGCATTTTACCAGGTGGTTGAATTTTTTTTTTTTTTTTTTTTTTTGAGACGGAGTCTCGCTCTGTCGCCCAGGCTGGAGTGCAGTGGCGCGATCTCGGCTCACTGCAAGCTCCGCCTCCCGGGTTCACGCCATTCTCCTGCCTCAGCCTCCCGAGTAGCTGGGACTACAGGCGCCCGCTACCACGCCCGGCTAATTTTTTGTATTTTTAGTAGAGACGGGGTTTCACCGTGTTAGCCAGGATGGTCTCGATCTCCTGACCTCGTGATCCGCCCGCCTCGGCCTCCCAAAGTGCTGGGATTACAGGCGTGAGCCACCGCGCCCGGCCCAGGTGGTTGAATTTTAAGGTTATTACATTGGAGAGTAATTTTAAAACATATTTCAAAAGCTGAGCTGGGCATAATGGCTTTTGCCTATAATCCCAGCAACTCAGGAGGCTGGGGTGGGCGGACTGCTTGAGGCCAGGAGTTTGAAATCAGCCTAAAGAACATAAAGAATGATGCAGAAAACCAAACACCCCATGTTCTCAATCGTAAGTGGGAGTTAATAATGAGAACACATGGACACAGGGACGGGAACATCACACACCAGGGCCTACTGGGGTGTGGGAGGCTAGGGGAGAGATAGCATTAGGAGAAATACCTAATGTAGGTGACAGGTTGATGGGTGCAGCAAACCACCATGGCACGTGTATACCTACGTAAAAAAACTGCATGCTCTGCACATGTACCCCAGTACTTACAGAATAATAATAATAAAAGAACATAAAGAGACTCCACCTCTTAAAAAATTAAAAATTTTTTAAAAAGAAGGGTGTGGTTGCACATGCTTGTGATTCCAGCTATTTGAGAGGCTGAGATGGGGGGATCACTTGTGCCCAGAAGTTCAAGGTTGCAGTGAATTATGATCACACCATTGCTCTCCAGTCTTTGTGCCAGAGCAAGACCCTGTCTCAAACAAAAACAAAAAACAAACAAAAAAGAACAAGCAAGAGTAATAACTCTGCTACTGGGAATTTATTCTAAATAAATAGTACAATATGATAAGTTAACAAACAAGTATCTGTCAATTAGCATTTAGCTGTCAATTTAAAAATAGATTAAGGATTTGTCATCGTACATAATAGGAAGTGTAAAGACAACAGTTACATGGTTAGTTAATTCAATAATTAGCTTGTCCCCCCCTTTTTTTGCTGTTCCTTTTTTTTTGTGTATTCATTTATCACTCAAGGCTGGGCTCCCCAAGTATCAGAACAACTGCAGCAGTTCTATAAATCACATGCACACAGCAATGTCCAGAAGCAAAAAAGCAAACATTTTCTTCATGCCTGTAATCCCAGCACTTTGGGAGGCTGAGGCAGGAGGATCACTTGAACTCAGGAGTTTGAGACCAGCCTGAGCAACATAGAAAGACCTCATCCCTACAAAAACGAGCAAACAATAAACCAACCAACCAACGAACCAACCAACCAAAGAAAACAAAAATTAGCAGGCTGTGGTGATACACGGCTGTAGTCCCAGCTACTCAGATGGCTGAAGTGGGAGGACTGCTTGAGCCTGGGAGGTTGAGGCTGCAGTGAGCCAAGATTGTGCCACTGCACTTCATCCTGGATGACAGAGTAAAGCCCTGTCTCAAAAACAACAAACAAACAAACAAACAAAAGTAGGCATCTGTTAGCTAGAAAAAAGATGAGCAATAGCTATTGCAAAGGCAAGTATCAGTATCAGCCATAATGTACTGCCTATATCTTTTATAGAAAATGTTATATTTTTACGGTTACATATTTCACTTATATGCACAAGAGTTGATAGGAATATAGTGAACACCTGTGTACTGAATTGCTCAGTTTTAAGTATTAACTTGGGCTCAGATGTTTATTAAAGAAAGAAAATTACAAATATATTTGTGAGTATCTCTGTACCCAACATTGATTATATTCCCTTTTCATCTTCCTCAGCCATGGCCATCCACTTGAATTCCTTCTTTACCTTTTCCTGCTTAATTTTACATTTGTGCTATATATTGTTGTATATTAAAAAAACTCTAAAAAATCCATTTTGATTTTCATTCTTGGGGAAAGAAAATAGAACAAGTATAAAGTTTGTGAAAAGAAAACAAAAATAGAACAAATATCATGTTTATGAAAAGAAAACAATTAACAATATTATATTACTAAGAATCACTGACCATAAAAATGTGGTCCTAAATTTTGCTTCACCAAGCTCATTTAAGCAAATGAGTTATTCAATGAATATACAGGACCACATATCACAAGAAATGATATTTTAAGTAAACAAGCCAGTACTAAATAGTCCACCACTTCTGATCAAATGATTTTGAAGAAATATTTCAGTGAAATCATGTCCCATCAGCTATGATAATAACAGGAGCAAGAAAGAGACAAACTCTAGTTCCAATATATAGGACACTGCCATAAGAAGGATGCTTTGAAACCAAATTCAATTCCCAACATCTCCATTTTAATATGCTTCTGAAAATAGGGGCCCAGTAGCACACAGACTAGGAGAAAACCTTGATACTGCATCCATCACCAGCTACATTCATTCTGCAAGGGAATTCTCAGATAGTGAAAGTTCCTGCCTGAAGGGGTAGGTGGCCCTTATTTGCTCCGCTTTCTGCACCATCCATAAAAATATAGGCTTTTTTTCCCTTTTTAAAAAACTTTGGAGCTATGAGTTCTCAATTCTACTGATGAATATGGGTAGGTTCGGGAAGCCTGGGCAAAATTATCCCTGTCCAAAATAACCTTTTCTTGCTCAGGTACTAAGTGGGGAATGTTCTCTTCATTATTATGTGCAAGCTCTATAGTTGTCAACAAACAATCTGATATAAAAATCATCCAGTTGACAAATTAAGAAGGTTACTCTCTATGGGCATAAACAATGATAACTGATGTGATAAATGAAATCTTAAGTAAAAATTACAAGGTGCTCGCAGATTAGTCAGAGACTAAAGTCCATTGCGGGAATCTGGGAATGTTTCATGGAGGAACATTTGAGATACTTGTTGAAGTGTTCACCAGCTAAAGAAGGGAGGAAGAGAATGTCAAGCAAATAAAACATAATGAGTTTTGAATAGGAAAAGCAATTTTATTTGGCTCCTGACCTTCTGAATGTCATCTCTTATGGTGTTCCTTTACTAGACACACTTATTTGGCTCTTAATGGACTATAAAGCTCCCATTTTTAGCAGAAGTTCTCGGTTCATTTCTTGAGTTTCTGAGGCTCCCTTTCAGTAATGCCTTTCATTTAATTCTCCATTTCATCCACTGACCTCCTTTTGCCTCCCTACTTCCCTCAGAAGTACCTCTCTTCTCAAACCCAATACTCTCTCTCTCACAATAGACTGGGTTGTACATTAGGATGAGAGCATGAATACACAGCAACTGGAAACTTATTTTCTTATTTTCAAGCAAAAGGTCGGTTTAATTCTCAGCTTTTCTTCAGGGGCTGAGAAAAACTTCTTGCATCCCAAAGAAGGGAAGAATAGAAAAATAATTAAATGTAAATAGTAACATAGCTGAATGTGTATGTCACATCCTGCCCCAACCTCTCAGTGTTTCTCAAACTTTAAAAAATTGATTTCCTCTTTAACAAGACTTCTAAATATTTTTTTCTAATCCTTCTACCATTAAACTTTAATACCACAGATACACTGTGCATCTGTTCATAGAATGTCTCTGAGTTTACATATTAAAGAATAAGATTTTATTTACCCCCTGAAGAATCAATTTTGACTCCCCGGGAGTAATACTGCCTAGATGAGAATGCCTAATCTCTTTTCTTTCTTCCATTTTTGTATTTCTTTCCCTCCCTCCCTCCCTCCCCTCCTCCCTCCCCTCCTCCCTCCCCTTCCTTCCTTCCTTCCTTCCTTCCTTCCTTCCTCCCTCCCTCCCTTCACTCTCTATTTCAATCATATGAATATATATGTATGTATTTATTATCCACTACCTGGCTATCCTTCCATCTATGTATACATCTACTTCTTTTTTCCAAAAGAAAAGAAATCACTAAACTTCTATGAACTTTAGTGATCAACTTTATGAAAAGTGAAACTTACTAATTCATAGGAATATTATAGATATTATGACTTCTACAGGTGTTTTAAAAATAGTTATTATACAGATCAAACTTCAAAGAAGACTTTGTTGAAATGAATAGAAGTTTTGGCTGCCATCTTGGATGCTCTATGCCTCTGGCATTTTGTTTATGACTTTCCCCGAATAGTCTGCACGTTCCCTAACAGTCTTTTATAGAGGGACTGTATATGTGTATATAATTAAACGCCTGAGAAGCATAATCTCTTTGTGTAGAAGATCTAGAACTGATAAGAAAAGAGCTCCTTTTCAATTTTATGTGAGTAAAGAAATCGTTGGCCAGTATTTTATTGAGGATTTTTGCATCGATGTTCATCAGGGATATTGGTCTAAAATTCTCTTTTTTTGTTGTGTCTCTGCCAGACTTTGGTATCAGGATGATGCTGGCCTCATAAAATGAGTTAGGGAGGATGCCCTCTTTTTCTATTCATTGGAATAGTTTCAGAAGGAATGGTACCAGCTCCTCCTTGTACCTCTGGTAGAATTCGGCTGTGAATCTGTCTGGTCCTGGACTTTATTTAGTTGGTAGGCTATTAATTATTGCCTCAGTTTCAGAGCCTGTTATTGGCCTATTCAGGGATTCAACTTCTTCCTGGTTTAGTCTTGGGAGGGTGTATGTGTCCAGGAATTTATCCATTTCTTCTAGATTTTCTAGTTTATTTGCGCAGAGGTGTTCATAGTATTCTCGGTAAACTAAAGAGCTTCTGCACAGCAAAAGAAACTACCATCAGAGTGAACAGGCAGCCTACAGAATGGGAGAAAATTTTTGCAATCTACTCATCTGACAAAGGACTAATATCCAGAATCTACAAAGAACTCAAACAAATTTACAAGAAAAAAACAAACAACCCCATCAAAAAGTGGGCAAAGGATATGAACAGACACTTCTCAAAAGAAGACATTTATGCAGCCAAAAGACACACGAAAAAATGCTCATCATCACTGGCCATCGGAGAAATGCAAATCAAAACCACAAGGAGATACCATCTTACACCAGTTAGAATGGCAATCATTAAAAAGTCAGGAAACAACAGGTGCTGGAGAGGATGTGGAGAAATAGGAACACTTTTACACTGTTGGTGGGACTGTAAACTAGTTCAACCATTGTGGAAGACAGTGTGGTGATTCCTCAAGGATCTAGAACTAGAAATACCTTTTGACACAGCCATCCCATTACTGGGCATATACCCAAAGGATTATAAATCATGCTGCTATAAAGGCCCATGCACACTTATGTTTATTGCAGCACTATTCATAATAGCAAAGACTTGGAACCAACCCAAATGTCCATCAATGATAGACTAGATTAAGAAAATGTGGCACATATACACCACGAAATACTATGCAGCCATAAAAAAGGATGAGTTCATGTCCTTTGTAGGGACATGGATGAAGCTGGAAACCATCACTCTCAGCAAACTATTGCAAGAACAAAAAACCAAACACCGCATGTTCTCACTGATAGGTGGGAACTGAACAATGAGAACACTTGGACACAGAAAGGAGAACATCACACACCAGGGCCTGTTGTGGGGTGGGGGGAGGGGACAGGGATAGCATTAGGAGATATACCTAATGTAAATGACGAGTTAATGGGTGCAGCACACCAACATGGCACAGGTATACATATGTAACAAACCTGCATGTTGTACACATGTACCCTAGAACTTAAAGTATAACAACAACAACAACAAATAAAATGTCATTCAATTAAAAAAAAAGAAATTATTAGGGAGTGTCCTTATACAGCAAGGTTTTTTTAAAAAACCTCCAATTTGATTATTTTTGTCATGTTCAAAAATACCTCTTTTAATTAATGCATCTTAATCAGGTATTATCAGGTAGTTATTGTGTAAAGTAAATGTTAAAAAGAATTGCTTCATTAAAAGAAGTATAGCAGATTTTACTCAATTAAACTTTAAGCAATTAAATGTGCAAAATTTGACTCCCACCCTAATGCAATTTCTGTATTCAAATAAAATAACATGTTCCACTGATACAGGAAGGATTAAGGGAAGATTTTCACCCAGTACAAATTTATTTCTGTATGTTTTTCTCTTAGAATAGACTAATTTTGAGCCTTCTGTTTATGTCAATGATGTACGTCTTTTTCTATTTCCATTGCATGTTTAGCAAATAAATTGCATGCTTTGGAATCCGGGTTTGAGTCCTATCTCTAGCATAAAATAGTTGCATGTTTAGGGCAAGTGATTTTGTATTTTTGAAATTTATTTCCTTTATTTAAAACAATGGAGGTGATATTATATATTTATACGATTTGGGGAAGATTAAGTGAGATAAAGTGCCTGGCACAAAGGAGACGTTAATAAAAGTGAATTCGTTCACCTTTCTCGCTGCTATGTTTCACTCCAAGTGCAAAGATTGCACTGCATATAAATTTGTGAATGGTATTACTTGTAAACCACTTTCTCTACTATAAACACCAAATCTTTGGAGGTTGTAAGTGATTGATAAATAAGAGGAAGAGGGAAGCAGTCATTTTCATTCCTTTTCAAATATGATCAGAACATATACTATAGGAAAGACCCTATGCTAGACTTTGTGTGGATTTTAGGAATGAATAAAACCAAGGGTTCATCGAAAAGTGGATAGCCAGACATAAAAACCAATGAATCTTACAAGCCAGGGCTTGATAATTTATTGTAAGAAGGGTTCAAGAAAAATGCTGTGAGAGCACGTAGGAAGGTGTGCATAATTCCATTTACATGTCCCCATCAAAAAGAAAAGAAGCAAAGAATCCGAAAACAGTGTCCTATTTAGGGGTAGTCCTATGTTGTAAAGTCTACCTGCTCCTGAGTCTAGACCCATAGATGGTTTGTGTTTGAAAAGATCTCCCTTCCACATTTCATGAACTGGTATTACAGACCAACTGGTTTCTTTCACTTTCATCTTTCACTGTATGGGCATCCAGGAACTATAAAATAAACTTTTGCCAAATGTCCAGTGCAGCAGATTAGCCATGGTTGTTAACAAATGGAATCAGATACTAACATTCCTAAAAAATGGCTTACATTTGGTTTGAGGAACATGATTTGCCAAACGGGAAATTTGTGAGTGCTAAATTTAGAAGTGAATAGAAAACTTGTAGGCTTCAAAATCCCATTTGGCTCCTAAGCCAGACACAAGTTCACAACTCTGTGGGGCTTTTTTTTTTCTTTTTTCTTTTTCTATTTTATTCCCATGGCAGTCTTAAAAGAAGGAGCAAGAATTCCTTTCAAGCAAGAATGTTTATTGCCTGCATGATGCAGGCTTCCATTTAGTTAGAAAAACATGTTTTTCAATTAACTTTCTCCTGGTAAACAATCATTTAATTTAAAGGAATGACTGTTTAAAAATTGCAAAAATACACATTTTATGTAGGAGAAGACTTTACTTTTTTAAAAGAAGGAATGCCTAGTTGCCAAGGTTTCTAGAAGCAGAGTCTAATTTTAGAGCTGTTGCTCATCAATCCAAAATATTTTAGTATTGTACCTGAAAGGGAAAAGGCTGAATAATCTTACCTGAAGTGTCTAAATGAAGATGACATTCATCTGATCTAATCCATTTGATTTTCATTGGTTTGCCTTTTGGTGAACAAATTTTCTTTGATGATAGCGATTCGCTTTAAAACTGACACCAGATCTTGGCTTGATTAAGAATGAATGCTTCTTTGTTTTCCATCAAATCTTCACATTTAATTCTCTCTCTCTCTCTCTGTCTCTGTCTCTCTCTCTCTCTCTCGTGTGTGTTTGTCAACTATATTTGCTCTCTGAATGCATGATAATAATCTCTTTTTCGCTTCTTTGACTACCAAGCCAAGTAATTAGAATGTAAACCTCTTGAATCCCAGTCAGTTACCACCATATACAGATCTCTAGGTATATATGTACATATTTTTCAATTAACTTGAATTATGAAAGATCTAAAATAAAGGAGCAAAAACATAAGGATAAAGTATTCACCTAAATATAAACCCTTACCTAAGAATTTATGGTAAATATTCCTTTCATAAAGACCAATGGAAGGTATACTGATGTTATAATAAATAGTAGCCATGACAACAACAACAATAAAAGCAAATAACTGAAGAACATACTTCACCCTTCCCAATCTGAAGAAAATGCATTTTCCTCCCCAGACATTCCTGTCTCCACCACCGCCACAGAAGCTGGGGAGAATGAATGTCTTGTCTAAAAACTTAAGCTCTTATAAGTGGCATTTTGAAATCTTCATTTTGGTATTTATACAGCTAAAGTCATAATCACTAGGTAGCATTTCGTTCAGTAAAAGGTTTATTTCTTAATTCTGGCATGGGTGTGCAATTTGATAATGGTGGTAGGAGTGAGGGCAAAACACAATGCTAATAATCTTCTATATCATAATATGTAATGCCAACTTTATTGTGAGGCAGATGTTCTTACACATTTTGGAGGCTTTTAGGAAAATGTTTCATGTTAGGTGCTATACCAATAAATGTCTCCTAAAGGTTTGTGTGCACATGTGTAAGTTTGTATATGTTTATAAGACACAGAATCAATTTCCTGCTGGACAAGACAAAAACCAAAATTGTGTGCAGTTCACTATTTCCAAAAGAATGGACTTGGCTTGTTCATGCCTGCTCTGGAATGCTCTTCAGGTTTGGGGGTATCTAAGCAACCTCACAACTCTGTACTATCCTGTGAGTCCAGGAATGCCAAAGACCACCATGGACTTTCTTGGTGACACCCATTGAGTATGTTCTTTAACGAATAAGCAAGACTTCCAAAAAAGGAAAATAGATTCTAGAGGAAAATGAATTCTAATATTCTTACTTAAAAAGATGGAGATTTATAGAGTGGAAATTAAAAGTTTTGTGAGCAGTTCTTTCCAACAGGTAAATGTCCGTGGATAGGAAATCAGGATAGTAACTAGAGATAGCTATAAAACTCAGTCTCCATGTAATATCTCCATTTTTCCTGTAAATAAGACAAATGGGGAATACAGATTTGTTCAGGATCTAAGGGAAGTTAGTGAGGCAGCAGTCCCAGTTCACTTTATAGTTTCTAATCCTTATACAATATTGATCGAAGTCTCAGAAGATAATCATTAATTCACAGTGTTAAACTTAAAGGATGCTTTGTCTTTTAAACCTTTACACTCAAACTCCTAGTATATCTTTGCTTTTGAATGGACTGATCCAGACACTTATGGTGTATCTCAGCTTACCTGGACAGTCCTTCTTCAAGGTTTTAGGGTTAGTCCCCATCTCTATGGAAATGCATTGGCCAAAAAGTTAAGGGAACTACAGTTAACTAATGGGTCCCTCTTGCAATACGTAGATGACTTATTAGTTTCTAGCCCTACTGGGGAAGACTGGCAGAAACACAACCCAGCTCCTTAATTTTCTCAGAAAGCAATGGTATTGGGTATCTTCACACAAGGCCCAGATCTCTGAGCAGAAGGTTAAATATTTGGGATATATTCTCACTCCTGGGAAAAGTACTTTTGCCCAAGAGGGAAAAGAGACCATCTTGTCACTCCAACCCCCTCAGACTAAGAGATAGTTAAGAGCATTTTGGGGAATGGCTGGATTCTGCTGGATCTGGATACCTAGATTTGGTCTTATAGCAAAGCCACTCTATGAAGCTTTAAATGGGAGTGATCATGAGCCTTTGAATTGGGATGGAGCCTACCAACAGGCATTCTTGACCCTGAAAGAAAAGCTGGGAACAGCCCCTGCTTTGCGACTCCCTACCTTAAAAAAAAAGCTTTTCACCCTCTAAATGACTGAAAAACATAGCCCCAGATCAGTGGCTTAATTTTCTAAACAGCTAGACCAGTGGCAGCTGGGTGGCCAGGAGGCTTGCAAACTATGGCAGCCACTGCTCTAATGGTAGAAGAAGCCAGTAAGTTTACTTTGGGACAACAATTCGATGTCATGACCACCCACTAAGTAAAGGGAATCTTAGAACTAAAAGGACACCAGTGGCTAACAGGAGGTCACTTTCTTAAACATCAGGCCCTTCTCCTTGACACCCAAGAGGTAACTTTTAAATTATGTTGAGTTTTAAACCCTGCTAACCTGTTATCAGAGTTTATGTCCTAGGAAGCAGATTCTCAACGTACTCACTCCTGTGTGAAAACCATAGAACAGAACTACTCTAGTAAGCCTGACCCCAGAGATGATCCCCTGCCTAGCCCCTGTAAATGTGGAGGGGTTTACAGATGGGAGGAGCTTTGTGAATAAGAGACTAAGAAAGGCAGAGTATGCAGTAGTTAGCCAGCAAGTGATCATTAAGGCAAAAGCTTTGCCTTCTCAGCATTCCACTCAAGAGGTGGAACTAATTGCTTTAATAAGGGCCCTCCAATTGGTAAAAGACTTAAGAGTCAATATATATACTGATTCTCAGTATGGGTTCCTCATGCTCAATGCTCATGCTGCTCTATGGAGAGAAAGGGGACTACTAACAACTAAGGGAGTCCCCATAAAACATCACTCTGAGATCTTGAAAATTGTAGATGTTGTCCAGCTCCCAAAGGAGGTAGCAGTTATTCACTGCAAGGGACATCAAAAGTGAGACACCTAATATATCCACGGAAATGCTCTGGCAGACAGAGCAGATAAGGCCACAGCTAAAGAAACACCAGTATTACAGGCCACTGTACTAATGCCAGGCACTCCAACCACATTAGCAGTACCATGCTATACCCCTCAGGAAATTAAATGAGCAGAATAGAAAGCCTTACAAAAGAATCCCTCGGGATGGTTATGAGGAAGCAATAAACGTTTTCTTCCCAAGCCTGAGTGATGGAATATAGTTATGTATTTCCATTACTCCTCACATTTGGGATGGGACTTCCTATTCAAATTGGTTTCTCAAATATTTTTAGGAAAAAGACTATCCCAGACTGTAAAGAGGATAACCAGGGCATGTGAACTTTGTGCCCATAATAATCCAGGAAGCCACCCCATACCCCACTTCTACTCTAACCTGTACAACATCAGGAGACATACCTTGGGAAAGATTAGCAAATAGATTTTACTCAGATGCCACCTTACAGGGGACTAACATATTTGCTAGTATTTATAGATACTTTCACTGGGTGGATTGAGGCTTTCCCCACAAGGTCAGAGAAGGCATTACAAGTGTCCAAATTTTTACTCAAGAGATCATCCCAAAGTTTGGATTACCTAAACGTCAGCAGAGTGATAACAGACCTCCTTCACAGCTAAAGTGACCCAGCAGGTTTTTTCAGCCTAAGTCATCACCTATCAGCTTCACTTCTCCTGGAGACCTCAATCCTCAGGTAAGGTAGAAAAAGCTAATGATGTTTTCAAAAGGACATTAGGAAAACTCTGTCAGGAGATTTCAGCAGCCTGGGTTTCTCTCCTACTCATACCCCTTTTATGCATAAGGATTGCCCCAAAGGTAACTCTAAAACTTAGTCCATTTGAGATGATTTACGGGAGGCCCTATTTAACTTCAGACCTCCTGCTTGGTGAAGAGACACAGAGAATGCTCACCCATATTATCAACTTAGACCAGGTTCAAAAGGCCCTCCATGCATATAGAAACAAAATATTGCCCTCTCACACAAGGGAAAGAAGTAACCCTCTATTCAACCAGGAGATTTAATCTTGCTAAAATCTTGGAAAGAGGAATACCCTGAAGATCAATTACAACCAAAATGGAAGGGCCCCTGTCAGGTGTTGTTGAGTACCCCCACCACTGTTAAACTTCAGGGATTAACTAGTTGCGTACACCTGTCCAATATTAAACCTGTTTTGTATGAGTTGCAGGCACAAAAGGAGGACACCATGACCTACATCTGTGAGCCTTTGAAGGACCTCCACTACTTATTTAAAAGAATCATCACTCAGCCAGAAGTGGTAACGTGATGCTCTGGGTGGGAATAGAACCTTGAATTTTTATCTTCTTCCTGCACCTGGTTTTCACCTCTCGGAGGACATTTAATAGCTACCTTGTCATACTAATATTCTTTGCACTTGCTTGTTTAACCTCCTAGTAAAGTTTGTGTCTTCCAGGTTACAATAGTTCCCCATAAAAACAATGCTGGCACAAGGCTTCCAACCCATCCTGCCTGTTGACAAGGAGGATCAAAACATCCTGTCTCTGAGTCCCTTTTATCAGGTATTCAGAGATTTTGACTCCCCCAGTGCTAGGCAGGGTATATCCCCATAAACTCAACAGAAAGCAGTTACAGAAGATGGATCTCTGCCCTTCTGAAGTCCCCCATACAATTAATGAAGAGTATCTAATCTCTGAGGGAGAAATGGGGTAGAAAACAGGACTTGACTCTAGGGGCAGGACTCAGACACCAGACCAGATTTAGGACTAGCTAAAAATGGACTGGGGTGAAAACTATTCTCAACTAGACACACCCACCAGTGTATCATGTCAACTTACCACTGCCATGGCAACACCTGGGAGTTACCACTTCTTTTCATGGCAATAACCCAATGATTACTGCCACTTCCCTAGAAATTTCTGCATAAACCACACCTTAATATGCTTGCAATTAAAGGTAGGTGTAAATATGACTGCAAAACTTCCCTGAAAGCTGTTACTCTCTGCCTATGGAGTAGTCCTGCTCTGCAGGAGCAGTCAAGGAGCTGTAACACTGCCACAGGTGTAACACTGCCTATTCAATAAAGCTGTTTTCTTCAATCTCTGGTTTGCCCTTGAATTCTTTCCTGGGCAAAGCTAAGAACCTTGTGGGCTAAGATACACTTTTGGGCTTGCCTCTCTACATCAGCTGTACCATTAACTAGATTAATAAACAAAAAAGAGACAAGATCCAAATAAATGCAATTAGAAATGACAAAGAGGGCATTACCACTGGCCTCACAAACATACAAAAAATCATCAGAAACTATTATGAACACCTTTACACATAGAAACTAGAAAATCTTGAATACATAAATTCCTGCAAACATAAAATCTCCCAAGATTGAACCAGGAAGAAATTGAAACCTTGAATAGACCATAACAAGTTCTGAAATTGAATCAGTAATAAAAAACCTACCAATAAGGAAAAGCCCTAGACCAGATGAACTCACAGCAAACTTCTACCAGATGTTTAAAGAAGAGCTGATACCAATGTTACTAAAATTATTCCAAATAATTGAGGAGGAGGGACTCTGCCCTAACTCATTCTATGAGGCCAGCATCATTCTGATACCAAGAACTGGCAGAGACACAACTGAAAATAGCCGTGAAAAGAATAAAATATCTAGGAATACAAGTAACCAGGAAGCTGCAATATCTCTTCAATGAGAATTAGAAAACACTGCTGAAAGAAATCAGAGATCACACTAACAAATGAAAAATATTTCATGCTCATGGATGCAAAAAATCAATATTATTAAAATGGCCATAGTATACAAAGCTGTTTAGAAATATAATGCTATTTCTATGAAACCACCAACAACATTCTTCATGGAATTAGAAAAAAAAAAAACTATTCTAATGTTCATGTGGCCCCACAAAAGAGCCTAAATAGCCAAAACGATCCAAAGCAAAAAGTTCAAAACTGGAGGCACCACAATACCTGACTTCAAACTATACTAGAAGGCTACAGTAATCAAAAAAGCATGGTACTGGTACAAAAATAGACACAGAGACCAATGGGACAGAATAGAGACCTGTGAAAAAAATCTGCACACCTACAACTAAAATATCTTCAACAAAGTTGGCAAACATGAGCAATAGGAATGGACTCCTCATTCAATAAATGGTACTGCAATAACTAGCTAGCCATATGCAGAAGATGGAAACTGGAATCCTTTATAACGACAAATACAAAAATTAACTCAGGATAGATTAAAGACTCAAATGTAAGTTCTAAAACTACAAAAACCCTAGAATAAAACCTAAGGAATGCATTGTGGATATAGGCCATATTAGTACATTCTCACACTGCTATAAAGACATACCTGGAGACTGGGCAATCTATAGATAAAAGAGGTTTAATTGACTCATGGTTCTGCAGGCTTAATAGGAAACATGGCTGGGAGGCATCAGGAAGCTTACAATCATGGCGGAAGGCAGAGGGGAAACAAACATGTCTTATCATGGCAGAGCAGGAAAGAGAAAGAAAGGGGAAGTGCCATACACTTTTAAACCATCAGATCTTGTGAGAATTCACTCACTGTCATGAGAACAGCAAGGGGGAAATCCACTCTTATGATCCAATTATCCCCACCAGGTCTCTCCCCCAACATTGGGAATTATAATTCAATATGATATTTGGATGGGAACACAGAGCCAAACTATATCATTCCACCCCTGGCTCCTTCCAAACCTCATGACTTCTCACATTTCAAAACACAATCATGCCTTCTTAACAGTCCCAAAGTCTTAACTCATTCCAGCATTAACTCAAATGTCCAAATCCAAAGTCTCATCTGAGACAAAGCAAGTCTCTTCTACCTATGAGCCTATTAAAAAAACCAAGTTAGTTACTTCCAAGATACAATGGTGGTACAGGCATTGGGTAAATGCTCTCATTCCAAATGGGTAAACTGGCCAAAGCAAAGGGACTACAGGCCCATGCAAGTCCAAAACCTAGCAGGCCAGTCATTAAAACTTAAAGCTCCAAAATAATCTCCTTTGTCTCCATGTATCACATCTCACATCCAGGGCATGCTGATGCAAAGGGTGGGCTCCCAAGGCCTTGGGAAGCTCTGCCTCTGTGGCTGTATAGAGTACACCCCTGATGGCTGCTTTCACATGCTTGTTTTGAGCGCCTGCAGCTTTTCCAGGCACACAATGCAAACTGTCAGTGGATCTACCATTCTGGGGTCTGCAGGATGGTGGCCCTCTTCTCACAGCTCCACTAAGTAATGCCTCAGTGGGGACTCTGTGGGGGTGGGGGTTGCGCCCTACATTTTCCCTCCACACTGTCCTAGTAGAGGTTTTCCATAAGGGCTCTGTCCCTGTAGCAGATTTCTGCCTGAACATCCTGGCATTTCCATATATCCTCTAAAATCTAGGCAGAGGTTCCCAAACCTCAACTCTTGCCTTCTGTGCACCTGCAGGCCCAACACGGTGTGGAAGCTGTCAAGGTTTGGGGCTTGCATCCTCTGAAGCAATTCCCTGAGCTGTACATTGGCCTCGTTAGCCACAGCTGGAGCTGAAGTGACCAGGATATAGAATGCCATGTCCCAAGGCTGCATAGAGAAGCAGGGCCCTGGGCTTAGTGGATGAAACCATTTTTCCCTCCTAGACCTCCAGGCCTATCATGGGAGGGGCTGCCATGAAGGTCTCTGAAATTTCTTAGAGGCATTTTCCCCATTGTCTGGGCTATTAATGTTGGACTCCTATTTACTTATGCAGATTTCTGTAGCCTTCCTGAATTCTTCCCCAGAAAAAACGTCTTTTTGTTGTTGTTGTTGTTGTTTGTTTGTTTGTTTTTCCTACCACATGGTTGGGCTAAAAATTTTTCAAACTTTTATGGTCTGCTTTTCTTTTAATTATAAGTTTCAGTTTCAGGTCATTTATTTGTTTATGCAAATGAGCATAGGCATTTAGAAGCAGCCAGGCCACATCTTGAATGCTTTGCTGCTTAGAAATTTCTTCCTCCAGGTATCCTAAATCATCTCTCTCAAGTTCAAGGTTCCACAGATCCCTAGAGCAGGGGAACAATGCTGCCAGTCTCTTTTCTAAAGCACAGCAAAAATGACCTTTACTCCAATTCTCAATAAGTTCCTTATCTCCATCCGAGAGCCCCTCAGACTGGCCTTCATTGTCCATATCACTATCAGCATTTTGGTCAAAACCATCCAGTAAGTCTCTTGGAAGTTCCAAACTTTCCCTTACCTTGCTGTCTTTTTCTGAGCCCTCCAAACTGTTCCATCTCTGCCCATTATCCCGTTCCAAAACTGCTTTCACATTTTTAGGTAGCTTTATAACAATGCCCCACTTCTCTGGTACCAATTTACTGTATTAGTCCATTCTCACATTGCTATAAAGACATACTTGAGAATGGATAATTTATGGAGAAAAAGGTTTAATTTACTCACAGTTCTGGAGGCTGTACAGGAGGCATGGCTGGGAGGCATCAGGAAACTTGCAATCATGGTGGAGGGCAAAGGGGAAGCAAGCACATCTTACCATGGTGGAGGAGGAGAGAAACAGAGAGAAGGGGGAAGTGCCACACACTTTTAAGCCATCAGATCTCATGAGAACTCACTCATTATCATGAGAACAGCAAACGGGGAATCTTCCCCTATGATCCAATTACCTCCCACCAGGTTCCTCCCCCAACATTGGGAATTACAATTCAACATGAGATTTGGGTGGGGGAACACAGCCAAACCATATCATAGGCCTTGGCAAAGATTTCATGATGAAGTCTTATCGGGAAACCTGCCCCGATATTCACGTAGGTTCTTTTCTATTTTCCTTAAGCATTTGCCAGCTTGAGAAATAAAGGGACATAGTACAAAAGAGAGAAATTCTAAAGCTGGGTGTCCAGGGGAGACATCAGATGTCGGTAGGTTCCGTGATGTTCCACAAGCTGCAAAAACTAGCAAGTTTTTATTAGGGAGTTTCAAAAGGGGAGGGAGTGTGCGAATAGGTGTGGGTCACAGACATCAAGTACTTTACAAGGTAATAGAATATCACAAGGCAAGTGGAGGCAGGGCGAGATCACAGGACCACAGGACCACAGGACCGAGGCGAAATTAAAATTTCTAATGAAGTTTCGGGCACCATTGTCATTGATAACATCTTATCAGGAGACAGGGTTTTTGAGATCAACCGGTCTGACCAAAATTTACTAGGCGGGAATTTCCCCTTCCTAACAAGCCTGGGAGCACTATGGGAGACTGGGGTCTATTTCACCCCTGCAGCCTCAACCATAAGACGCGACCATGCCCAGGGGGGCCAGTTCAGAGACCCACCCCCAGGTGCGCATTCTCTTTCTCAGGGATGTTCCTTGCTGAGAAAAAGAATTCAGCAATATTTCTCCCATTTGCTTTTGAAAGAAAAGAAATATGGCTCTGTTCTGCCCGGCTCACCGGCGGTCAGAGTTTAAGGTTACCTCTCTTGTTTCCTAAACATTGCTGTTATCCTGTTCTTTTTTCAAGGTGCCCAGATTTCATATTGCTCAAACACACATGCTGTACAATTTGTGTAGTTAATGCAATTATTACAGGGTCCTGAGATGATATACATCCTCCTCAGCTGACAGGATTAAGAGATTAAAGACAGGCATAGGAAATCACAAGGGTTTTGATTGGGGTACTGATAAGTGTCCATGAAATCTTTACAATTTATGTTTAGAGATTGCAGCAAAGACAGGCATAAGAAATTATAAAAGTATTAATTTGGGGAACTAATAAATGTCCATGAAATCTTCACAATCCACATTCTTCTGCCATGGCTTCAGCTGGTCCCTCCATTTGGGGTCCCTGACTTCCCACAACAGTCTCCAGAAGCAATTTCAACAAAAACAAAAATTGACAACTGAGCTCTAATTAAACTAAAAGGCTTTGCATGGCCAAAGAAACTATCAACAGAGTAAACAGACAACCTACAGAATTGGAGAAAATATTTGCAGCTGTGCATCCAACAAGGTCTAACATCCATAATTTATAAGGAACTTAAATCAACAAGCAACAAAACAAACCACCTCATTAAAAAGTGGGCAAGGGACATAAACAGACACTTCTCAAAGAAAGACATACGCAGGGACAACATCATATAAAAAAATGGGCCAGGTACAGTGGCTCACACCTGTAATCCCAGCACTTTGGGAGGCTGAGGCAGGTGGATCAGGAGGTCAGGAGTTTGTGACAAGCCTGGCCAATATGGTGGAACCCTGTGTCAACTACAAATACAAAAATTAGCTGGGCATGGTGGTGCGTGCCCGTGGTCCCAGCTTTTCGGGAGGCTGAGGCAGGAGAATTGCTTAAACCCGGGAGGCGGAGGTTGCAGTGAGTCGAGATCACACCACTGCACTCCAACCTGGGTGACAGAGCAAGGCTACATCTCAAAAAAAGAAAAAAAAAGCCAACCATCACTAATCATTACAGAAATGCAAATCAAAACCACAACAAAATATCACCTCACACAAGTCAGAATGGTTAGTATTAAAAGTCAGAAAATAACAAATGTTGTCAAGGTTGCAGAGAAAAGGGAACATTTATACATTGCTGGCAGAATTATAAATTAGTTCAACCACTGTGGAAAGCAGTTTGGAGATTACTCAAAGAACTTAAAACATAACTACCATTTCACCCACCAATCCCATTACTGGGTATATACCCAAAGGTATATAGAATGTTCTACCAAAAAGACACATGCATGTGTATGTTCATTGTAGCCCTATTTGTATTTGCAAATGCATGGTATCAATCTAGATTATCATCATTGGTGGAATGCATAAAGAAAATGTACTACATATACACTATGGAATAGTATGCAGCCTTAAAAAATGAAATCATGTCCTTTGCAGCAACATGGATGGACATGGACAAAATGATCCTAAGTGAGTTAATGCAGAAACAGAAAACCAAATATCAGATGTCCTCACTTACAAGTGGGAGCTATATATTGAGTACACATGTACATAAACAGGACAACAACAGACACAGCACCTACTTGATGGTGGGTGGTGGAATGAGGGCAAGGGTTAAAAATACCTACTGAATATTATGCTCAACACCTGCGTAATGAAATCATTTGTACTCCGAACCCCAGCAACACACAATTTACCCGTGTAACACACCTGCACATGCACCCCCTGAACCTCAAATAAAAGCTGAAAAAGAAAAAAAATGATAAAAATAAGCTGACTCATTGATTCTTATACTCGTATTATAATAACATATGTAGATATATTAGTATTAATTTATTTGTTCTATTATTGGCCATTTAGATTATTTCATTTTTGCTATTATAAACAATGCCACAATAAGCATTCTTACACCTATTACTTTTGATTACTTATGCTAGAATCTTTTAGGTATATAACTAGAACAGCAATCACATGGTCATAAAGTATGTTGCTTGTTGTCTAAAATTTCTGTCTCTACAATAGTAAGATATACTGCACTCCTCTCATCAATTACTATTTTCGGAGATTTAAACTTTTGCTAACCTGGTAAATATGAAGTGGTATTTTCTTGTGTCGTTAATTTTTATTTTTTGATTACTATTAAGGTGGTGCATATTTCATTAAGTCTATTGGGCTTTATGGCATCTTTATCAGAGTGGGTTTAAAATGTGTCTACAAAGTTTTTCGCACACCTTTTAAAAGATAGAGAATAATTTTTCTCCCCTTGAGGGTGTGCTAGATTTTGTGACTCACTCTTTATTAATAGAAAAATAGAGGAAGTTCTGCTCCTTCATAGAATAGGTCCTATCTGTCACTGTGGTTTCCTGCTTGTGTGCTATCTTGGTTCCCCCGGTGGCAAGAAGAGGGGGACAGAAGCAGCTGCCACATACTGAGCACACTCAAGCAGCATGTGAAGTCTATATGGATAAAAACTGAGACTTTTTGACAGTAAACAGCAAATAATGGACACCTCTTGCCAAGAACTAGCAAGAAACTGAGGCTTTCTTCCAATAGCCACATGGATGAGCCATCTTGGAAGTAGATCTTCCATTCCTGGTCAACATTCAGATGACTCTAGGCCTGGCTGGTGTCTTGCCTGAAACCTCATGAAAGACACTGAGCCAGAACCACTCAGCTAAGACCCTTACAAATTCCAGACCAAGGAAAAGATTGACTTAATAAATAATTGCTTATTATTTTAAGCAATTTGTTTTGGGACAACTTCTTATGCAAAAATACAGCTTTTTAAACAGCCACATCAGAGATCTGTTTGCTTCTATCTTCACTCAACTTTACATTGGATTATTTTTCTTTCTCTAGTTTATTTCCTGGAATTATAAAAAAAGCTATTGGAGATATTGATGAAAATAACTTCCAGTCTGAACTTCTTTCCAAGTTTTTCTATGGAGTGCTTTGTTATGTAAAGTTATTGATTTTGATTAATTCAACATCGACGTTTTATCATACTGTTATTAGTGGTTTGAAGTCTAGGGTAAGAAAACTTTCCTCGAACAACTAACCAATAAGTATATTTTTATTTCCTTTTAAATGCTTAAATTTTTGTTTATAATATGTGGCTGCTTAATCCATCTGGAATTGTGTGTCTTTATGTGGGCCTGGGGGTAAGTTATACATCTAATTCTTTTCATACATGTAGCTATTTAAAATTATTTCCAAACTGATATATCCTTTTCTGCTTGATTTTAAATGCCATTCCTGTCATATGCCATTACATATATATGTTATACACACATATGTAGCATATATAGATGTTTTTTATTATCTATTATCTTTCATTGTTTATTTTCTATATTTGTATGAAAAGCACCCAATTTTATTACTTAAATTTGCAATAAATATTGATATTTACATAAGTAAAACCTCCCCACATTATATGCATTACTCAAAGTTTTCTTAGCTCATATTGACTTTTTCCCTTTCCATATAAATCTCATCAGTATTCTGATTTGTGATTTATTGTTTATAAATTAATTTTAAAAGAATTAACATATTTGTATAGAGTGTTTTCCTATCCCTCCATGAACATTATGTAGATATGTCATTGTTGTATTATTTTATCTATTTCTATTGAATTAGATTTTATCCATAAGCACCTTGAATATCTTTCAGTAATGTTTATTCATAAAAAGTTTGTAATTTTATTACCATTTGAGAAGTTCTTTTTAATTACATGCCACCTTTGAAAAATTGCATTTTCCAGCAGATTATTAATTTGTGTAAATTGATACTGTTTTGAGCAAGCTCACTGTCCTCTATTATTTATTTTAATATTTTGCTCTGTGGATTCCATTGATTTCTAAGATTGCAAGTTCTGCAATCCTGAAGGGGGCTCCCTAGATGTGATGCTTCTGATGTTTTATATCTCTGAGCTTATTTTATCTTCTTAGAATTAAGATTCTATCAGATGAAGAGGAAATGAGGAAACCAAAGGGGAACATAACCTTGACTTTGGGTTTATGAAGGCGTCCCCACTCCGTGTAATTAAAATTGTCTTAAACCCTTCTAATCCAATCTTTTTTTTTGGATTCACAATATATTACTGAAATCTGCTGACTTCATATTTTAGTAAAGAATTTCCTCTGGACCAAAGAAAAAACTTAACCACCAAGGCAATTGGAGGCATTTGGACAGCTATAGAGGTTTTTCCTATTACTTCTATTGAGAATAATGGTTTCACCCAAGATAGTTGCCTAATAATATAATGATGAATAAAAATTAAATTCAAGAAAATTAAATTTAGTGTCCTCAAATTTTGTGAAAGAGAAATCAGTAAGTAAATTGCTATTCTATGTTTGAAGATAAAACTAAATTTTATATTGCACATTTAGCACTTATACTTTTCAAAGCTATTTATACAAGATATCATCAGAAGTTTTGATTCACACGTGGATGTGGAAACAAAGACAAAATTATTGATAAGACTTGGTCCAATATGCATGATTTGTAAAAGGGAAGGTGATAATTTAATTCCAGGTCTAGGCTGGACACGGTGGCATGTGCCTGTTATCCCAGCACTTTGGGATGCCAAGACAGGAGGATCACTTGAGGCCAAGAGTTCAAAATCAACCTGGGCATCATATCAAGGCACTGTTTCTATAAAAAAATTAAAAAAAATAGACAGGCACAGTGATGCACACCTGCAGTCCTAGCCAGTCAGGAGGCTGAGGGAAGAGGATCACTTACGCTCAGGAGTTCAAGGTTAGAGCGAGCTATGGTTGCAACACTGCACTCTAGTCTGAGTGACAGATTCTGTCACTAAAAATAAAAAAATTAATAAACAAATCCCAGCCTAGTGGGATGAAGATGCAGTTTTTTTCCCTTGTATTTATTTACTGATTATGTTTATTACAACTCTATTTATAATTGTACCAAAAGAAGAAAAAACAAACATTTGCAACACAAGAAAAATGATTAAATGTTTATTGTACATTCCTATAAAATTTATTAGTAGTAGTAGTAGTAGTAGTAGTAGTATTTTGCTTTTGGGGTGGTTACCAGAGGCTGAAAAGGGTAGTACGCAGGGAAGAAAAAGGGATAGTTAATGGGTATGAAAATATGGATAGACAGATAGAATGAATAGGATCTAGTATTTGACAGTACAACAGAGTGACTACAGTCAACAATAATTTATTGTACATTTAAAAATAACTAAAAGAACATACTTGGATTGTTTGTAGCGTAAAGTATAAATGCCTGAGATGATGGATACCTCATTTACCCTGATGTGCTAATTATTCATTGCATGCCTGTATCAAAATACCTCATGTACTCCATAAGTGTATGTATTAGTCTGTTCTCATGCTGCTATGAAGAAATATTTGAGACTGGGTAATTTATTTTAAAAAGAGGTTTAATTGACTCACAGCTCCACATGGCTGAGGAGGTCTCAGGAAACTTACAATCATGGTAGGAGACAACTCTTCACAAGGTGGCAGGAGAGAGAATGAGTGCCAAGTGATGGAGAGCCCCTTATAAAACCATAATATCTCATGAGAAGTTACTATCAGGAGGATGCATGAAGGAAACCACCCCCATGATTCAATTATCTCCACCTGGTCTCATCATTAACATGTAAGAATTACTACAATTCAAGGTGAGATTTGGGTGAGCACACAGAGCCAAACCATATCATTCCACCCTTGGCCCCTCCCAAATCTCATATTCTCACATTTCAAAACACAATCATGCCTTCCAAACAGTCCCCCATAGTCTTAACTTATTCCAGAATTTGCCCAAAAGTCCAAGTTCAAAGTCTCATCTGAGACAAGGCAAGTTCCTTCTGCCTATGAGCCCGTAAAATCAAAAGAAAGTTAGTTACTTCCTAGGTACAATGAGGGTATAGGCATTGGTTAAATACACCCATTCTGAATGGGAGAAATTGGCCAAGACAAAAGGGCTACAGGCCCCATGCAAGTCCAAAAATCTAACTGGGCAGTCATTAAACCTTAAAGTTCCAAAATGATCCCCTCTGACTCCATGCCTCACACCCAGGTCACATTGATGCAAGAGGTGGGCTCCCACAACCTCAGGCAGCTCCACTCCTGTAGCTTTGAAGGGTACAGTCCCCCTGTCAGCTGCTTTCATGGGCTGACATTGAGGGCCTGTGACTTTTCCAGGCACACCATGCAAGCTGTTGATGGATCTACCCTTCTGGAGTCTGGAGGATGGTGGCCCTCTCCTCACAGCTCTACCAGGCAGTGGCCCAGTAGGGACTCTGTGTGGGGGCTCCAACACCACATTTCCCTTCTGCAATGCCCCAGCAGGAGTTCTCCATGAGGGCTCTGTCCCTGCAGCAAACCTCTGCCTGGATATCCAGGCATTTCTATACATCCTCTGAAATCTAGGCAGAGGTTCCCAAACCTCAATTCTTGTCTTCTGTGTACCCACAGGCACAGCACCACGTGGAAGCTGCCAAGCAAGGGGGCTTGCACTCTCTGAAGTAATGGCCTGAGCTGTACATTGATCCCTTTTAGCCATGGCTGGAGCTGAAGCAGCTGGGATGCTGGGCCCTATGTCCCGAGGCAGCATAGAGTAAGGGGGCCCCTGGGCCAGGTCACAAAACCATTTTTTCCCTCCTAGGTCTCTGGACCTGTGATGGGAGAGGCTGCTGTGAAGTTCTCTGATATGTCCTGGAGACATTTTCCCCATTGTCTTGGTGATTAACATTCAGCGTCTTGTTACTTATGCAAAATTCTGCAGAGGGCTTGAATTTCTCCTTAGAAAATAGGTTTTTCTTTTCTATCACATGGTCAGGCTGCAAATTTTCCAAACATTTATGCTCTGCTTCCTATTGAACACTTTGCCACTTAGAAATTTCTTCCACCAGATATCCTAAATCATCTCTTGCAAGTTCAAAATTCCACACATCTCTAGGGCACAGGCAATGTGCCACCAGTCTCTTTGCTAATGCATAGCAAGAGTCACCATTGCTTTAGTTCTTAAGAAGTTCCTCATCTCTATCTGAGACCACCTTGGTGTTGACTTCATTCTCCATATCACTAGCAGCATTTTGGTCAAAGCCATTCAACAAGTCTCTAGAAAATTCCAAAGTTTTCCACATCTTCCTGTCTTCTTCTGAGGCCTCCAAAGTGTTCCAACCTCTGCCTGTTCCAAGGTCGCTTCCACATTTTCAGATATCTTTATGACAGTGCCCTACTACCTGGTCCCAATTTACTATATTAGTCCATTCTCATGCTGCTATGAAGAAATACTGGGGATTGGGTAATTTATATTAAAAAGTTTTAATTGACTCACAGTTCTGCATGACTGGGGGGGCCTCAGGAAACAATCAGGGTGGAAGGCACCTCTTCACAGGGCAACAGGAGAGAGGTTGGGTGCCAAGCAAAGGGGGGGCCCCTCATAAAACCATCAAATCTTGCAAGAACTCACTCACTATCACAAGAACAGCACTGGGGAAACTTCCCCCACGGTTTAATTATCTCCACATTGTCCAGCCCTAGAATGGGAATTATTACAATTCAAGGTGAGATTTGGGTGGGGACATAGAGCTAAATTGTATCAGTATATACACCTACTATGTACCCACAAAAATTAAATTTAAAAAATGTAAAGATACAGATTTTATTCATTGCACCCTGCTACCTTACCTACTGTGATACTGTGAAGGACAGTGCCTTTCTGTGATGCTAAGGCAGTAAATTAATCTGCCTTTTTCAATATAATATATTAAATTTATTACAAATACTTAGAAAGTAGAGGTACAAGTACAAGATAAATAGTGATAAAATCAGTGTGGATCAGCCTCTCTCCATTCTCAACCCACAACTATCCATTTATTCAGTCACGGGGTCCAAGGCACAAACCCAAAGCCAAGTATTTGACTGAGTATATTTTACTTTTCCAACCAACTTCATGTGCTAATTTGCTATCATAACATCTGATCCTTTAAAACACAGGTCAAAAGTATATGTTTATAATTAAACTCAAGTCTGAGGACCAGGATTTATTTAATATATAATATAATTATAGAAAAATACTGAATTTGCATAAAATATTTATAAGACATAAAAATTATATATGTATGTGTGTTTTTTAAAAATGGACTGAAACTGGACATGAGTTTTTAGTAGCCTAATGTGACTATTTCTCTAGTCATCTACTTTTAAATTTATAAACAAAGAACATACAATGTCATTACAGTGAGGGTACAACATATATGACAACAAGAATGCAAAATGATGTCAAGGATAAAAGTAGGGGTTATAGAGGCAGAAAGCCTGGCTCTGTCACTCACTAGCTGTGTGACCTTGGATAAACTACTTAAACTTCCTATGCTTCTGTTTCCTTATCAGTAAAATGGAGATAATAATAATACCTTTTTAATAGAAATATTATAAGAATAAAATGAAAAAATTAATGCAAAATTATGACTATGGCATATAAAAAGCACTTAATAACTGGTAGCTATTGACTATTATGTCTATTAATGTGTTGTTTATATGGGTCTAGTTAAGAAGAGAAGTTGAGTATTTGGGGAAGATCAGGAGTAGAGCGTGAAAGAATCATGGGTGGAAAAGTGAAAGACATTGTAAAGAGATACACAGAAAAATAAGAAGAAAAAATATTTTTTAAAAAGATGGTAGAGAAAATGATAAATAGGGGGCAACTCTTCCGAATTATCACTAGAGTACAGTAGAACATTGATCATGGGGTTAGGGCTATCAACCCCTCCCCATAGCTGAAAATCCACATATAGCTTTTGAGTGCCCCCAAATTAAACTACTAATAGACTACTGTTGACTGGACACCTTACTGATAACATAACAACCAATTAATGCATATTTTGTATATGCATTATATACTGTATTCTTACAATAAAGTAAGCTAGGAAAATGTTACTAAGAAAATTATAAGAAAGAAGATATATTTACTATTTATTAATTGGAAGTAGATTAACATAAAGATCTTCATTCTCATTATCTTCACCTTAAGAAGGGTTAGAAGGAAGAGGAAGCAGAGGGGTTGGTCTTGCTGACTCAGTGCTGGCAGAGGCAAAAGATGTAGAGGAGGTGGAAGGGGAGGCAGGAGAGGCAGGCACATTTGGTTGGAACTTTGCAGAAATACATCATAATTTCTGTCTGACTTTTTGTGTTTCATTTCTCTAAAATGTTTCTATATAGTGCCAATCCTTCCATCATTTGCTTTAGTTTCAGTGCCCATATTATAGAAGGGTCCATATCATATAAGAAATAAAAAACAGTCTTGAATAATCATAGCCCTTCTGCCAGATTGTCTAATGTCAATTTGTTTCCTGGCATTGCTTCTTGTACTTCTTTCTGATATCCTGGCACTCATTAGCAAGCTCTCATCTTTATCAAGTTGTCTCCTGTTAAGTCGTCTGTTATTAGCTCTTGAATTTATTGGAAGATTGTATGTCTTGAAACTCTTCACCCCTCACCCTTTTTTGCCATATCCACAAACTCTTTCATGATTTTCTTGAATGGCTGTCCTAAGTCCTATGAAGTTTTGCACATCAGGGCAGTTTCTCCAGCAGGAATTTATTGTTTTAGACCTGAAAGTCTTCACAGGTTTTTCTGTAATAATGATGGCATCTTCAATGGTGTAACACTTCCAGACTTACATGATGTTCTATCTATCAGTACTCTCTTTCAAAGCATTGACAAATCTTTCCATAGGGTACTGTGTGTAATGAGCCTTAAAGTTCCTTATGATCTCCTGATCTAGAGACTGAATTAGAAATGTCGTGTTTGGGGGCAAGTAGACCACTTCAGTGACTTTGGTGTTGAACTCCTCGCGTTCTGGATGGCCAGAGGCATTGTCCAATATCAAAAAATGTAAAAGGCAGCCCCTTCCTGGCAAGTCACTTCCTGACTGCAGGAACAAAGTATCAGGGAAATCAATCCAGAAAAGTGTTCTCACTGGCCAGGCCTTCTTCTTGTACAACCAAAAGCCTGGCAACTGGTATTCATCTTTTCCATTCAAGACTCAGAGTCAGAAGTTTTATAGATAACGCCAGTCCTGATCACAAACCTGACTGCATTTGCACAAAATAGTAGAGTTAGCCTATCTCTTTCTGCCTTAAATCCTGGTGCTCACTTCTCTTCCTCACTGATAAATGACCCATGTGGCATGTTTTGTTTTGTTTTGTGTTCTGAAATATGGCACTTTCATCTGCATTAACAATCAGTTCAGGCAGGTGTCCCTTCTCCACGATTATTTCTTTCAAGACATCTGAGAACTGGTCAGCTGATTCTTGGTGGGCAGAAGCTGCTTTTCCTGTTACCTTGACATTTTTAAAACCGAACCTCTTCTAAAATTATGAAGCCATCCTTTGTTGGCATCAAATTCTCCAGCTTTAGATTCTTTACCTCCCTTTTAAGTTGTCATATGATGACTTTGCTTTATCTTGAATCATATTAAAATGTATACATATACCTTTCTTATAGAAACCCTGCACCCGCAAAAAGCAAAAGCTGCATTTTCAATATGAGATAAAAAGATATTTCACAAAACATGCAAGGTTTTCACATCTGCTGGCATAGCTGCAGTAACACCTTCATGGATTACCTTTTCTTCTTTTTTGAAGTAGTTCTTATGCTATATTCATTTATCTTGAAATGGTGGTCAACCACAGTTGCAGATCTCAATTTATGGTATACATATCAAGCAATTCAACTTTTTCTTGTAACGTTACAACTTTTCTCTGCTTCTTGGGAGCACTTTCAGCATCACTAGTGTACCTTGTATAGGTCCCATGATGTTCTTCAAGTTTTATGGTATTGCTCTAATCAAATATGCAAGAACCATGAGAGATCACTTTTTACTGTGATACACAATTTGCTGGAGAAACAGTTGCTTACATGGAAATGATTGGTGTCACATGGCATTTTAAGCAGTTTGCAACACTTGAGCTCATACAAGAGATGGCTACAAAATTATTACAGTAGTACTGTATGTGCTACAGTTAACTTTATACAGTTATAATTTAATACTACCTCTTTATGCTTGTTTACATTTCTATCAACTGTGAATAGTATTATATGCAATCTGTAGGTATGTGCATAAATTTTGATAAATTTTAACTTTTTATAATAAATGTATATTTTTTATGGTAATGAATGAGTATCCACATATATTTTATATATTCATCACATATATTTTCTAAATTTTTTCAGTATTTCCAGGTTGTATATTTTTTCTAATTGTTTTTTCTAATTGTTTACAAATCTCCAATTTTTTTCTAATATATTTATTGGAAAAAGATCCACATATAAATGGACACACAGAGTTTAAATCCATGTTGTTCAAAGATCAGCTGTATGTATTTTCTCATTTCCTAGGGCTATAAGCCATGGGAGCTGAGGAAGGAATGTGAGCATTTTTTCCCACATGTTTTGATTTGCTTATTAGTTTGTTACCCTTTCTTCACAGATTTTGTTTTTACCCATGTCTATACTCCGGATTCAATAATCACAAGGGAAAGGCTATGCTGTGAGCTTTAGCGTTAGATGATGGAAGATCATGTTAGCTGGGTCTGGAATATAGACACACATCCATGTACACGTTTGCACACACACAGTGGTCAATATATGCCGATATATTTTTAAATATAATATCTATGGTCTAAACTACTTAAAAAGACCACTGTCTTCATCACTGAGTAATGAAAACCAAGTGAACATTTTATATCTGTGTAAAAATACAAAGCTGGCTATTAAAAAAGTAATAATTTAGTTTCTCTCTAATTCACTGAAGCCAGTCACACAGAATGTCAGCACACCAGTCATGGAAAGAATAATTCTGTGAGTTGACTACCAATATAGCACTTTCAAAGGTTTGCATGAAACCTGATTTTTCGGGCAAAAACTGTGCTAATATTCCAGTAGACTCTGAGTTCCACTCCTATATTATAAGATGATTAAAACTGAAATTGAACTACCTAGGCCTCTTTATCTCAATCTCTGGAAAAAATGCCTCCACTGATTTATCACGTAGCATTGCTCTTTCAGCCTATGCACATAATCTTTACAAGAATGATTCTTTTGATCCCAACATTACATAGTACAAAGAAGTCATTATTCACTTTGTCACATGCACAAAAAATCTTTAGGTACATTCTAGTTTGTGTTTGTTCCCAGGAAAAATATAGCTCTGAAGATAAATGTCTTACATTTGTGCCACCTAACACAGATAATATATAAGTGTTTTCCTTTTATTTTCTTGTGCTCTGAGTAACTAGCTTAAAGATTGCTCATATAAATGCAATTATGGAGGCTTAGGAATTGTTTTTCTTATATTTTTCTATGCTGTTTTTCTGTTTCACAATCTATCATCTTATATTACATACTTCTTAATTGAGTAAGGTTTATTTGGATGTTAGTGGCACATAAATTCTAAGGTTAGTCAAATATTTTAACATTTTGTTTCAATTTGTGGAACTTCAAAAATTAGCCTGAAAATAGAACAATATCTTATTTGAGATAGTAAGAACCTAATTAAACATTTTAAATATTCCATTTGATTTCATTGAATATGTTAAAGATAAATTATATACAACATATTTTCTTTAAAACCTTGTAGCATTTTTATTAATTTGTGAACTGGATATATTATATGTGACTTTAACTCCTTGTTTTGTTACGCTTATATTTAAGAAGTTCAAATAATTTTGAGTTTCTAGATGGATACTAAGATTCAGTAATAACTTTAGCTGGGAAAATATGGTCTCTTGTTTGCTGACACATTTTCACTTGACACTGAAAATTTGACACTGGTAGCTGAATATAAAATTCCTCAAACTTTGTATACTACTAAACTAATATATCACTCTTGTAGTTATCAGTGATGATGGTAGTTCTACCAGTCCATAACAAATTACCCTTAAACTTAATGGCTTAAAACAACAAATATCTATTACCTCATAGTTTCTGCGACTCAGGAATTTGGGAGTGCCTATAGGCTACAGGGCTCTCATAAAGTTGCTAACAGGATGTCAGTCTCCGTTGCAATTATCTGGAGACTTAACTAGGGCTACAGGATCCATTTCCATGATTACTAATGTAGCTGTTGGCAGCAGGTCTCAGCTCCTTGCTGGCATTGGCCAGAAGCCTCAGTTCTCTGTCACATGATCTGCTCCATAAGGGGGTTCAAGTGTACTCACAAAGTAATAGCTGACCTCCCCCAGTGTGAGTGATCCAAGAGAGAAGCTGACTTCATATTGTCTTTTATGACCTGACTTACACACCAGCACTTTTACTGCAAGACATTCATGAAGAAAGAGTCATTAAATCCAGTTCATACTCAAAAGAGGTGGAAATTAAACTTTACTCTTTGAAAGGAGCAATGTCAAAAAACTTATAAATATGTTTTTAAAACTCCACAATTTGCCCTCTGCCTGCAATTTATTTTACATTTATATCATATTTAAAATATACTTCTCCTTTTTGAAGACTCTCCAAAAGTCCTATATTTGTACAGCATCTGCTTAAAGTCTAAATCACATCCAGGTACAGATGGTGGTCCTTGGGGGCAGCTTCTTATTTTTGGCTCCTAGAGTTAAGTTTTAGAGCTGTAAAATCAACAGGCAATATAACCTCCCTATTCCACATGATATCATGGGAAGATAAGCATAGTGTAACCACTGTAGACATTACTGTTCAGAAAGCAAGGGAAAGGGAGGCACAAAGGAATCATTTTGGTACTCTCTGGTAGTCACTGGTACATAGCAAATTGCATAGTAATTCCCACCAGAGAGCATCTGCTATGGAGGAGGCACTAAACCATCAAGAGTCAGAATGACTTGAACAGTTGACATCAGCTAGGCTTTCAGTGTGGCTATTCCAAGGCTGGTACTCAGGGCCTGAAGGGAGTATCTACAGTGGCAGATATGAAGGCTACAAATGAGCCCAGCAGCAAAGATTCAAAATTACCAAAGTTTATTTAGCTACTTCCACTACTGAATGTCTGACATGACAGCAACTGGGACCAATACTGTGCTCCTTGATATGGCATCATTTCTTAAGGATATCAACCATCCAATTGGGGAAAGTTAATTACAACAGACCCCTTTAACCATTGAGAGAGAATGATTTGACCTTGAACAGGATTGACATTTATTGTGGATATAAATTTTCCTTTCCTACTTTCAGGACCCCAGCCAGCTCCTTTTTAGAGAACTTAAAGGGGTTTTCCCACAACATGAGGTCCTATAAAACATTGCCTTAGATCTTGCAGTTGACTTTACAGCAGTATAGATATTGCTATGGGCTTAGGACAATGAGATTCACTGGTCCTACTGCTTCATATCATCCAGAAGCTGCCAGTTTTATAGTTGGATGAATTAGCCTTTTGAAAGTACCACTAGGTGCCATTCTGCAAGTACTGTGCACTATCCTCCAGGGTGCACTTACACTCTGATACAACCATTACATAATGTTAGCTTCCCTGTAGGTAGAATACTTGGGTATGGGAACCAGACTTGAAGTAGGAATGTCTCTGCTGGACCTTATTATCAGTGACCCAGGACATTTTTGCTTTTTTTCAAAACTTTAGGGTCTGTAAATCTGCAGATCTGGGTTCCCAGAGGAAGGACGTATCCACCAGGTGAGAAATCTAGACCAGCAGAGGTAATAGCCGCAGATGAAGATAGTAAAGAAGAAAGCTAATGAAGATCAGTTAAAGCTTCAAGACCAGCAAAGGCTATAGTTCAAGTCACCAACCTTCCTCTTACACATTATTACTAAATGATATCAATAAGAATCGTGCAGAAGCTGTACACAGAAGAAGTAAAGTTACTATAGGAAGCAATGCAAGGGACGACTTGTAGTGGATATTACTTTTATCACCCAGATCTCTCTTTCAGGACACTTATTCTCTTAGCTATCAAAAATCTAGGATTCTTAGCTTGATGGCCGATAGCTGCTACCCTCTCTGGTGCTTGCCCTAGACTTAATGGATTTGTGTTTCCACAAAAGTTACACTCCTTCACTACGGGCATAAGAGGTACAATAACTAGTCCTAATAGGGCCATGATGGCTCTGGAAACTTGCCTCATTTTGAAACACCAGAAAGCCATTCCAGCTTCAGAGCTGCCCAGTGATTTGGCTGAGACCTCTGTGATAACTTAATCACAGTGCAACTTTTTCTTTTCCCTTACTTCCAGGCATCATTCCTAAATGCAATCTTTAATGAACTTCTTTTACACAGTTCTTATTTGTCTATTTCCAGGAAACATTAACTAAAAGTCATCTTACTTGCTTAGTAAGTTATTGAGGTATTATAGGAGGAGGTGTAAAACCCACAGAGTTGGGTACTCAGAATGCTCTCTTTCAAAACTCTCACATAGGGTCTTTCACTTTCTCTCAGAGTCTTTCATACAAGACTATTCATATAAGATATTCTTGTGTGAATCTGTGAGGCTATACATAAATACATGAGATGTGTATAAACACAGCATTTATATGATGTGTATATACATATATATCTTAGGTATATATTATGTATACATGTATAATACATATAATATATAGATATACACACATATGTTTGTGATTAAACAAAACAATTTTGTAACGTGGAAGTAACATTTCTTCCATCTCTCTATTTTCTACATCCTAGGTAGAAATATAACTCTTTTCTTTTTAAAAAACATGAGTTTTCTGAAAGTCCAAAGTACAGAGGAGAGGTAATTCTGAACCAAGAGGACAGCTACACAGACATATATTTTTAAAAAACAGATTTCAATGATAAATTTTCTAATTATCTATGTTGTATTATCCAGTGCTCCAGTGTCCAATTTGGATATTAATTGAGCAAGTTTGGTCAGTCAATTGCTAGCTTTGGAACTAGTTGAAACTCAATGGTAAGCATGGATCAAATCATCTCTTAAGTTCGCTGACTTAATTTGGTAAATTTTGGTGGCCAGCCAGTGTTTTTTGTTGTTGTTGCTGTTTGTTGGTTTGTTTTTGTTTTTTTTAATAAGAAATCTAGGAAGAATAAGCAAAAGAAAATTAAACACCATCTCATTGAGCTATTAAGTTATCTAAGTTGTAGGGCCAACTCTTTCCCAATAGTAACAATGACAAGGTCCTAGCACAAGATAATATAGTAACAGCAGCTGGCCTTTGAATGCTTATAAGAAACTGTTTAGATAGAGAACTACATGCTTCCAGTCAATGTCAAGCTGAGGAAACAGAATAAATTCTTACTTCTTTATCTCCATTCAAAAACCTTGATACAAACAACTAAAATGGTTCCGGGCACTTTGTTGGATTTTAGGTAATCTTTGCCTTTTTTACGGATGTGAAAAATGAGCTCTAAGGAAGTTAAGAAACCTGACCAAGTAAATGAACAAAACTGGTCAAGTTTAACAAAGATAAGTGTTTTTCACATTTAGAAAGTATTGAAAGTTGAGCAACTACTCAACAAATCTCAATTATTATGAGGTATCTGGACCACAATCTTTATCTCTGACTCTTTGTGGATTGTTTTTAATTTCATTTCATAAAAAATTATTAAGTAGCAAATATATTCAAAGTATATTGCTTATACTTAACTATTCCAATAATGTTGATTTGTAAATTTCTTTTATATTTAATAAGATTCCCAAAACAAGACATGAAGCAACTTCATTTATTTTCCAATCATGCAAAATATTGGTATTCCTTAAACAAGTAAAAAGTGGAGATAAGCATGAAACCCAGATTTGTCTAACCACAATCTCCTAGACTTTCTGCTCCACCAATTCTGATATTGCTCAGATTGCTACTTCTTAGTGCAAATATTCTCATTTGAGTGCTGATGTTTCACAAATAAAGCTTTTCTTTCCCTGGCCACTATACTTTGAAAATGAACTCAAAGAGGATTGAATAATGGTGACATTAAGATAGGACACTAGGGCTCCCTTCAACTTGCATTTTTAATAAAATCTCTTAGGCTCCCCATTTGTCCATTTATTACCCTTTGCTCACATAGTGTTCTAGGATTGATTAAGTCTGTTACATTCTGAATGAACTAATTTATTAATCTAGCTACTTGCCCACCCCTATAAATATATCATCATACTGAGAAGGATTAAAAACAAAATAAAACCTCAGAATGAGAAAAAAAAAATCAGACACTACAGGAATGTCTGAACAGGGACGAAACCCCACAAAAAGTGTTTCCTGTGAATTTATGTCTTTAAGAAGATTACCTCTGGAGGGGTGTTGGTGCCTTTTTTCAGAGTAAGCAGTTGTGGGGCAGCTTAGGCTCACCTTTTGGCTTCTGGTTTCATTAAGAGCTCAGCACCCTGGGTGGAGAACTTGCTTGGCTGGTCAGGTGCCTGAATAAGAAGAGCTTTGCTGTACTATGTGAAGGGAGGAGCCACGTATAACCTTGACCATGCAACTTTGGTCACTGAGAATCTCCCAAAATTTTGCAGTTATTGTCCTTTCAAATTAACTTCATTCATATAAAATTTGCATACAATAAAATACAGCCATTTTAAGGGTATATTTTGATGAGTTTTGACAAATATGTGCATATTTGGTATAAACACTATCACAAACAAGATACGCCATATTTCCATCACTTTGACAAGTTTTTTTATGCTGCCTTACAGTCATTTCATCCATAGTCCAAACACAAAACAACCACGATGATGCTAGATTACTTTCACCTATTCTAGAACTACAGTACATGTGAATGAAAATGCTCAGGATATACTCTTTATGTCTTGCTATTTTTCTTAGCAGGATGCTTCGAGATATATTCATGTGATTTTGTGTATTTGTATTTCATTTATTTTTACTGCTGAGTAGTATTTGACTGTGTGTATAACATAATTTGTTTAGCTGTTCCCTTGGTTTTAGACATTTTGATTGTTTCCAGTTGGGGCTATTATGAATCAAGCTGCTATGCACATGTGTGTATCAGTCTTTGAGGAGACATGTATTTTCATTTTTCTTGGGTAAAAATCTAGGAATGTAACCACTGAGTCCTGTGTAGATGTATTTCTAACTTTATAAAGTAATTGCTAAACTGTTTTCCGAAGTGGTTAATTTTACATTCCTACTAGAAATATGTGAGATAATAGTTGCATATACTGAGATAATACTATGTTTTTTCCCTCTAATCCATCAATATGTTCAATTACATTAATTTATTTCTTTAATGTTAACTCTTGCATTTTTGTAGATAATCTCACTTATCCTATTTATTTCCTTTGGAATATTAGTTTGTAGTTTTCTTTTATATTGATATCTTTGTCTTGTTTTGATAGCATGAGATGATAAAATGATGAGAGGTTTCCACTCCTTCTCTATTTTCTGAAAGGACATTCATTTCTACCTTGGCAGGTCAATAGGATTCATCAATGATGCCATTTGGGCCCTGAATGTATTTTTATTATGAGTACAATATCTTTTTTCCCCTTTTTAAGTTAAAACTTAAAAATTATTCCTATTTATGAGATACAGAGTGATATTTCCATACATGTATACAACGTATAATAATCAAATCAGGGTAATTGGCATAGCCCTCACCTTGAACATTTGTCATTTCTTCGTATTGTGAGCATTCAAAATCCTCTCTTCTAGCTTTTGAAAATATATTAATATGGTTTGAATATGTATCCTCTCCAAATCTCATGTTGAAATGTGGTCTCCAGTATTGGAGGCGGGGCCTGCTGGGAGGTATTTGGATCACAGGGGCAGATCCCTCATGAATGGTTGACATCATCCCCTTGGGGATAAGTGAGCTCTCACTCTGAGTTCACACAAAATCTGGTTTTGGAAAGTGTGCAGCACCTTCCCCTACATCTCTTGGTCCCAATCTTGACGTATGATGTGCCTATTCCTGCCTTGCCTTCTGCCATGAGCAACAGTTCCCTGAGGCCTCCCCAGAGGCCAAGCATATGCCAATGCCATGCTTCCTAAACAGCCTGCAGAAACATGAGCCAATTTAATCTCTTTTCTTCATAAATGACACAGCATCAGGTGTTTCTTTATAGCAACATGAGAATGGCTTAACACATATACACTAAATTGTTGTTAATCATATTCACTCTACAGTGCTACAGAACACTAGAACTTATTCCTCTCATCTAGGTGTAACTGTTAATTGACCTCTTCCCATCATCCCCTCCTTCTATCCTTCCCACCCTCTAATAACCACAATTCTACTTCTCAGTTTTCCTTAGCTCCCACAAACAAGGAAGAACAAGTTTGACCTCAATTTCTTTAACTGATATTGGACAGCATAGTTTTTTGTAATCCTTTCTGTTTCTTCAAAGTATTCATTCATTTCATTTAATCTGTCAAATCTACTGGCACAATGTTCATAATATCTTGCTGTCCTTTCAATGTCTGAAAGTCATAGTAATATCCCTATGATACTAGGTATGTCAGACCTAATATTAGTAATTTGAGTTTCTCTATTTTTCTTAATCAGTCTCCCTAAAAATATATCAATTGTAGATACCTTTAAAAATCAGCATTTGTTTTATTAAATTTTCTTCAGATTCTATTTTAATAATTTATACTCTCATTTTATCATTTCTTCTATTCACTTTTGGTTTTTTTTTTTTTTTTTTTTTTTTTGAGATGGAGTCTCGCTCTGTTGCCCAGGCTAGAGTGCAGTGGCGCAATCTCGGCTCACTGCCAGCTCCACCTCCCGGGTTCATGCCATTCTCCTGCCTCAGCCTCCCGAGTAGCTGGGACTACAGGCGCCCGCCACCACGCCTGGCTAATTTTTTGTATTTTTAGTAGAGACAGGGTTTCACCGTGTTAGCCAGGATGATCTCGATCTCCTGACCTCGTGATCCACCCACCTCGGCCTCCCAAAGTGCTGGGATTACAGGCGTGAGCCGCCGCGCCCGGCCTCACCTTTGGTTTTAATTAGCTTTTCATCTAACTGTTTAAGGTGAAAGCTTAGATCATTGATTTTCTAACATTTTTCCTCTGCTAGGTGGTTTTCATTTTCACTCAGTTCTAAATATTTTCTAATTTTTAAAGTTTGAGAATAATTTTTCAAAATTTAATTAGCTTTTCATCTAACTGTTTAAGGTGAAAGCTTAGATCATTGATTTTCTAACATTTTTCCTCGGCTAGGTGGGTTTCTTTTTTATTTTATTTATTTATTATTATTATACTTTAAGTTTTAGGGTACATGTGCACATTGTGCAGGTTAGTTACATATGTATACATGTGCCATGCTGGTGTGCTGCACCCACTAACTCGTCATCTAGCATTAGGTATATCTCCCAACGCTATCCCTCCCCCCTCCCCCCACCCCACAACAGTCCCCAGAGTGTGATGTTCCCCTTCCTGTGTCCATGTGTTCTCATTGTTCACTTCCCACCTATGAGTGAGAATATGCGGTGTTTGTTTTTTTGTTCTTGCGATAGTTTACTGAGAATGATGATTTCCAATTTCATCCATGTCCCTACAAAGGACATGAACTCATCATTTTTTATGGCTGCATAGTATTCCATGGTGTATATGCACCACATTTTCTTAATCCAGTCTATCATTGTTGGACATTTGGGTTGGTTCCAAGTCTTTGCTATTGTGAATAATGCCGCAATAAACTTACGTTTGGCCGAATAGGAACAGCTCCGGTCTACAGCTCCCAGCGTGAGCGACGCAGAAGGCGGGTGATTTCTGCATTTCCATCTGAGGTACCGGGTTCATCTCACTAGGGAGTGCCAGACAGTGGGCGCAGGTCAGTGGGTGCGCGCACCGTGCGCGAGCCAAAGCAGGGCGAGGCACTGCCTCACACGGGAAGCGCAAGGGGTCAGGGAGTTCCCTTTCTGAGTCAAAGAAAGGGGTGACAGACGGCACCTGGAAAATCGGGTCACTCCCACCCGAATACTGCGCTTTTCCGACGGGCTTAAAAAACGGCGCACCCACACCAGGAGATTATATCCGGCACCTGGCTCGGAGGGTCCTACCCCACGGAGTCTCGCTGGTTGCTAGCACAGCGGTCTCAGATCAAACTGCAAGGCGGCAGCGAGGCTGCGGGAGGGGCGCCCGCCATTGCCCAGGCTTGATTAGGTAAACAAAGCAGCCGGGAAGCTCAAACTGGGTGGAGCCCACCACAGCTCAAGGAGGCCTGCCTGCCTCTGTAGGCTCCACCTCTGGGGGCGGGGCACAGACAAACAAAAAGACAGCAGTAACCTCTGCAGACTTAAATGTCCCTGTCTGACAGCTTTGAAGAGAGCAGTGGTTCTCCCAGCACGCAGCTGGAGATCTGAGAACGAGCAGACTGCCTCCTCAAGTGGGTCCCTGACCCCTGACCCCCGAGCAGCCTAACTGGGAGGCACCCCCCAGCAGGGGCACACTGACACCTCACATGGCAGGGTACTCCAACAGACCTGCAGCTGAGGGTCCTGTCTGTTAGAAGGAAAACTAACAAACAGAAAGGACATCCACACCAAAAACCCACCTGTACATCACCATCATCAAACACCAAAGGTGGTTTTCATTTTCACTCAGTTCTAAATATTTTATTTTCTAATTTTTAAAGTTTGAGAATAATTTTTCAAAATTTTTTTCCTATTAATTTAACTTTGACTACATTTTGGTCAGAAAATATATCCTATGTGATTTTAATTTTTTTAAATTTATTCTCTTTTGGTCTTTTTTGGTGAATATTTTATGTGCACTTGAAAAGAATATGAATTCTGCATTTGTTCAATGGATAATTATATGGAGAAGTTTAGATAAAAACTGAAGAACTTTGTGATAATAAATAAAAGTAAAGAACTTGTGTGATGCTTAGCAACCCATCCAGAAATGGCTGAAAGTAATTTTAATTTCAATTTTACAACGAAATTAAAGATATCTTCCAGTTTAACTTATTTTAGTATCACGTTCTGGGTAAAATGTTTGTTTATACAACTATACAAGAGTGCTTTCTGAAACAAGAAAAAAAGACAGCTAAATATTGCTCTCACTCCTTATACGTGTATCTATCTCTTGAGATGCCAGCCTAAGTCAGTAAAGAACTGTAGTCTTTTTTCTTGATTGTGAAATTACCACATTCAGTGACAGGAGGGCATCTGCGATCCAAACAATGCTCTTCCCTGCTTCACACGCTCAGCAGTACCCTCTGGAGAGCAGTACCCTCTGGAGAGCAGTAGCAAGGAAGCAACACTTATGGTACTTACTATTCATTTTTCATAGTTCCTCTTTAGAAAAGAGCCCATAATACTTCATACAAGTAATTACTTATAAATAAATTACAACTTCTGGTCTTGGGGTCTTCTTAGAGATCATGCTTCCACAGAAAGCAGAGCACAGTATTTTGGCCACCACCTTAACAGGATCAGTGTAATAGTCCGTTTTCATGCTGCTGATATAGACATACCTGAGACTGGGAAGAAAAAGAGGTTTTAATAGCCTCTCAGTTCCACGTGGCTGAGGAGGCCTCAAAATCATGACAAAAGTTGAAAGGCACGTCTCACGTGGTGGCAGACAAGAGATGAGAGCTCTGTACAAGGAAACTCCCATTTTTAAAACCATCAGATCTCATGATACTTATTCACTATCATGAGAACAACATGGGAAAAACTCGCCCCCATGATTCAATTACGTCCCACCAGCTTCCTCTCACATCATGTGAGAATTGTGGGAGTTACAATACAAGATGAGATTTGGGTAGGGACACAGCCAAACCATATAATTTCCACCCCTGTCTCCCCCAAAATCTCATGTCCTCACATTTCAAAACGAATCATGCTCTCCTAACAGTTCCCCCAAAGTCTCAACTCATTTCAGCATTATCTCAAAAATCCACAGTCCAAAGTCTTATTTGAGACAAGGCAAGTCCCTTCTGCCTATAAGCCTGTAAAATCAAAAGCAAGTTAGTTATTTCCTAGATACAATGCGGGTCCAGGGATTGGGTAAATACACCCATTCCAAATGGGAGACATTGGCCAAAACAAAGGGGCTAGAGGCCCCATGCAAGTCTGAAATCCAGTGGGGCAGTTAAATATTAAAACTCCAAAATGATCTCCCTTGACTTCATGTCTCATATCCAGGTCATGTTGATTGAAGAGATGGGTTCCCATGGTCTTGGGCAGCTCCACCCCTGTGGCTTTGCAGGGTACAGCCTCCCTCCTGACAGCTTTCTTTCATGGGCCGGCATTAGGTGTCTGCTGCTTTTACGGGTGCACGGTGCAAGTTGTCAGTGGATCTACCATTCTGGGGTCTGAAGGATGGTGGCCCTCTTCTCACAGCTCCACTGGGTGGTGCCAAAGTAGGAACACTGTATGGGGGCTCTGACCCCACATTTCCCTTCCACACTGCCCTAGCATAGGTTCTCCATGAGAGCTCCATCCCTGCAGTAAACTTCTGCCTGGCCATCCAGCCATTGCCATACATCCTATGAAATCTTGGCAGAGGTTCTCAAACCAGAATTCTTGACTTCTGTGCACTGGCAGGGCCAACACCACGTGGAAGCTGCCAAGACTTGAGGTTTGCACTCTGAAGCCACAGCCCAAGCTCTACATTGGCTCCTTTCAGCCACAGCTGGAGCAACTGGGATGCAGGGCACCAAGTCACTAGTCTGCACACAGTATGGGGACCTTTGGCCCAGCCCATAAAAAAATCAGTTTTAACTCCTAGGCCTCTGAGCCTGTGATAGGAGGGGCTGCCATGAAGACCTCTGACATTCCCTGGAGACATTTTCCCCATTGTCTTCGGGATTAACATTTGGCTCCTCATTACTTTTTGCAGCCAGCTTGAATTTCTCTTCAGAAAATGGGGTTTTCTTTTCTATGGCATTGTCAGGCTGCGAATTTTCTGAACTTTTACACTCTGCTTCCCTTTTAAAACTGAATGGCTTTAACACACCCAAGGCACCTTTGAATGCTTCACTGCTTAGAAATTTCTTTCACCACGTACCCTAAAGCATCTCTCTCAAGTTCAAAATTTCACAAATCTCTAGGGCAGATGCAGAATGACACCAGTCTCTTTGTTAACAGATAACAAGAGTCATTTTTGCTCCAGTTCCCAAGAAGTTCCCATTGAGGCCACCTCAGCTTGGACTTTGTTGTCTATATTGCTATCAACATTTTGGGCCAAGTCATTCAACAAGTCTCTAGGAAGCTCCAAACTTTCCCACATTTTCCTGTCTTCTTCTGAGCTCTCCAAACTCTTACAACCCCTGCCTGTTATCCAGATCCAAAGTTGTTTCCACATTTTTGGGTATCTACAGCAGCACCCCACTCTACTGATATCAATTTACCGTATTAGTTAATTTTCATGCTGCTTAAAAAGACATAAACAAGACTGTGAAGAAAAGGAGGTTTTAATAGGCTCACAGTTCCACGTGGCTGGGGAGGCCTCAAAATCATGATAGAAGGTGAAAGGCACGTCTCACATGGCGGCAGACAAAAGAAGAAAGCTTATGCAAGGAAACTCCTGTTTTTAAAACCATCAGATCTCATGAGACTTATTCACTGTCACAGGAGCAGCATGGGAAAGACCCACCCCCATAATTCAATTACCTCCCACCAGGTTCCTCCATGACATGTGGGAACTGTGGGAGTTACAACTCAAGATAAGATTGGGTGGGGACACAGCCACACCATATTAATCAGGTTAGTTGTTAGTAATGTATATCAGATACTCTGGTCCTCTTATCTCGCTGGAAATATGAATGGTTGTACTTTCTTATTTATCTTATGGGTAAGTGTCCATGTGCCTAATATGGCTTATGAGTTGTAAAATGAAATGACCACATATCACTTCTAGGCTGGAACAATTAATCCTAATGCACAACCCACAGGGTCCTCTGTTTTCTACCACATATCAGCAATATTCTGTGCAGAGGCTGCCCCACAGGATTTTGCTAGGGTGGAGGTGACAGTAAGCAGACCTGCACCTGATCCATGGGTACATAATTTAAGTACAATATAAACCTGCAAAAGCTATTCTAAATGAGAGTTATTAGCTACTGTAGCATAACTTGGCCTAATCCAACAGACTTGTAGGTCAACCAATAAAATAGTCACTGGAAAGAAAACAATATGTAATCCACTAATAAGACATTTATAACCTCCTTTCAGAGATAGAGATAAGAAACTAACATAAAAAATCTTTTCTTAATATTAATTTATTTTCTTTATTTTTAAATTTTTATTATTTTATTTTAGAGACAGGGTTTTGCTTTGTCATCCAGGCTGGAGTGCAGTGACATGATCGCAGCTCACATCAGCCTGCAACTCTTGGGCCCAAGCAATCCTCCTGCCTCATCCCCCTGAGTAGTACAAATGCATGCCACTGCACTTGGCCAATTTGTTTTTTTTTTTTTTTTTTTTTTTTCATAGATAAGGGTCTCACCTTTTTGCCCAGGCTGGTTTCAAGCTCTTAGCTTCAGGTGATCTTCCCACCTTGGCCTCCCAAAGTGCTGGGATTAGAGGCATGAGCCACCACACCTGGCTAATTTTTTTTTTATTAATATGCATCACACATTCATAAATTTTATCTTGTTCATATAAATGGTATATTAGTCTGTTCACATGCTGCTGATAAATATATACCTGAGACTGGGTAATTTATAAATGAAAGAGGTTTAATTGACTAACAACTTCATATGGCTGGGGAGATCTCACAATCATGGCGAAAAGCAAATGAGGAGCAAAGTCAAATCTTACATGGTGACAGGAAAGAGAGCTTGTGCAGGAAAATTCTTAGTTATAAAATTATAAGGTCTCATAAAACTTATTCATCACCATGAGATAGATATGCAGAAAATTGCCCCCATGATTCAATTATCTCTACCTGGCCCCACCCTTGACACATGGGAATTATTACAATTCAAGGTGAGATTTTGGTGGGGACACAGAGCCAAACCATATCATTCTACCCCTGGACCCTCCCAAATCTCATGTCTCTTTCACATTTCAAAACACAATCATGTCTTCCCGACAGTCCCCCAAAGTCTTAACTCATTTCAGCATTAACTCAAAAGTCCACAGTCCAAAGTCTCATCTGAGACAAAACAAGCCCATTCTGCCTATGAACCTATAAAATCAAAAGCAAGTTAATTACTTCCTAGATACAATGTGGGGGTAGAGGCATTGGGTAAATACACCCATTCAAAATGGGAGACACTGGCAAAAACAAAGAGGCTACAGGCCCCATGCAAGTCTGAAATTCAGCAGGACAGTCAAATATTAAAGCTCTAAAATGATCTCCTTTGACTCCATGTGTCACATCCAAATCATGCTGATACAAATAATGGGTATCCAAGGTCCTGAGCAGCTCCACCACTGTGGCTTTGCAGGGTACAGCTCTCCTCCTGGCTGCTTTCATGGGTTGGTGTTGAGTGTCTGCAGCTTTTCCAGGTACACAGTGCAAGCTGTCAGTGGATCTATCATCCTGGGGTCTCAAGGACAGTGGCCCTCTTCTCACAGTTCCACTAGGCACTTTTCCAGTGGGAACTCTGTGTGGGGGCTCTCACTCCACATTTCCCTTCTGCACTGCCCTAGCAGAGGTTCTTCATTGAGGGCTCTGCCCCTACAGCAGACCTCTGCCTGGACATCCAGGCATTTCCATACATCCTCTGAAATCCAGGTGTAGGTTCCCAAACCTCAAATCTTGACCTCTGTGCACCTGCAGGCTCAACATCACATGAAAGCTGCCAAGGCTTGAGGCTTGCACCCACTGAAGACATGGCCCAAGCTGTACCTTGGTCTCTTTTAGCCATGCATGGAGCTGAAGCAGCTGGGACACAGGGCACCATGTCTGAGGCTGCAAAGAGCAGAGGGGAGCCCTGGGCCTGGACCATAAGACCATTTTTCCCTCCTAGGCCTCTGGACTTACAATGGGAGTGGCTGCTAAAGTCTCTGACATGCTATGGAGATATTTTCTCCATTGTCTTGGTCATTAACATTGAGCTCCTCATTACTTATGCAAGTTTCTGCAGCAGGCCTGACTTTCTCCCCAGAAAATGGGTTTTTCTTTTCTATTGAATCATCAGGCTGCAAATTTTCCAAACTTTTACACTCTGCTTCCTCTTGAACACTTTGCCACTTAGAAATTTCTTCCACCAGATACCCTAAATCTTCTCTCCAGTTCAAAGTTCCACAGATCTCTAGGGCAGGGGCGAAATGCCGCCAGTCTGTTTGCATAGCAAGAGTGACCTTTACTCCAGTTCTTAACAAATTCCTTATCTCCACCTGAGACCATCTTAGCATAGACTTTGTTGTACATTTTACTAACAGCTCTTTGCTCAAAGCCATTCAACAAGTCTTTAGGAAGTTTCAAATTTTCCCACATCTTCCTGTCTTCTGAGCCCTCCAAGTCCCTAATAAGTTCCAAACTTTCCCAAATTATCCTGGCTTCTTCTGAGCCCTCCAAAGTGTTCCAACCTCTGCCTGTTACCGAGTTCCAAAGTTGCTTCCACATTTTTCAGTATCTTTACTGCAGCACCCCACTGCCCCTGGTACCAATTTATTGTATTAGTCTGTTCTCATGCTGCTGATAAAGACATACCTGAGACTGGGTAATTTATAAAGGAAAGAAGTTTAATGACCTCACTGTTTCACATGGCTGGAGAGACCTCACAATCGTGGCAGAAGGCAAATGAGGAGGAAAGTCACACCTTACATGGCGGCAGGCAAGAGAGTTTATGCAGGGAAACTCCCATTTATAAAACCATCAGATTTTGTAGAGATTTATTCACTACCAAGAGAACAGTATGGGAAAACTGCTCCCATGATTCAATTATTTCCATCTGGCCCTACCCTTGACACTTGGGGATTATTACAGTTCAAGGTGAGATTTGGGTGGGGACACAGAGCCAAACCACATCAAAGGGTATAATATGTATACATTGTTTTACGTCTTTTTTCTTTCCTTAAAAGTTTTGCATTGACATGATGCATAATCCTAGAATCCCTCTCCTTGGTGCATAGCCTAGGAAAAAGGTTAGGAAGCCAAGAAGGTGGGAAAGATGTGTCTTTATCCTGCCAAGGATACCTGGGTGCCACAAGTGGAAGGGGATCTTAATGTCACACTCTACTCAAAAGGCATCCATTTTTTTTTATGAGGATACAGTCTTTTTCATTTGCCATCATTCTACTTAGCTTTCATATTCTATATGTTGTCAGGATCTCAGAAAAAAATAAGAATTTAGTATACTGTACATATATTGCATATATGTATATTGTTAATGAAAGAATATAAGAAACACAATAGATATTCAGATTGAATAGTATGGATAGCGAAAGTAGCACAGTTCTTGAGTCCAATTATTGTCTCTCCTACTCTAAATTGGTCCATATTTGACTCTTATTACCTAAATAGGAAGTTGATTTTTGAGTTATTGATGCACAGGTTAGAGAACTAGAATTTGGAATCTAGTTAACAATTCTTAGAAAAGATGACTTACTCCCACTATTGTTCACATTAAATAAATAATCTGAAATTTTTTCATGATTTTAAAAGTTTTAACTCTGTAGTCCTTTACTTTGAATGCAAAGCTCAGGTATTTTCTACCTTAGGAAAGCCTGATACATGTATACCCTGTACAGGTGATTATGGGGGTTGAATACACCTTACTCCTTGGGCATGCACAATAAAACCCTTTCCTTCATGTGTATCTCTTATCCCACATACTAATGAGCCCTTTTTCCTTTCCCTCCTCTGCTTTCTCAAGCTGTAGGCACAGCCAGAGTTGGAAGAATGGGTGCAAGTAGCATGGACATTATTGAAAAGTGTGTTGCTGGCATCCAGAAATATATAGCAGATTAAGTTTCCCCTAAAACAGTGGTATAAATGATAACTAGATTTTTTGTTAATTTGGAGATGACAGGGGCAAATTCAAGTGTTGAGGGCTAACATGAGACTTAATAATTATTCTATTTCTGAGAGAAGATGCATTTCTAGAGCAAAGTAACCAAGTCAAAAAATAAGGTTTCGGAACCCACAATGGTCTAAATGTAGAAGCCATGTTCCGATAGTCATGCCTTTTATTGGATTGATTACATTTAATTTTGAAAAGAATTCTAGGATATTTTGATTATTCAATTTATTTGGTTATTTGAGTATTCAAGTTAATGAAGAATGCTTAAGACATTATCTCCTCTATTCTTCCTTTTCTAATATCCATGTACATGCCAATTCTGTAAAGGGAGACAGGTATACTTTTTTTTTCTGATTCATCAAAAGACACTCTTGCATAATTTGGCCTTTTCTATTATTTCTCTAAAATTATCAGAATCTGGGCAACTTCAAATCCTGTTTCTACTGCTTATTTGTGACTGCCAACTCACCTTTCATGTCTAAGCATCAGATTCCCAAGTCTTACATGGGCATAAAAACACCTGCCTTGAAAACTTCTCATACTTGTTTTAAGGATCAAATAGCACATAAAAATACTTTATAATTGAAATGTTAGTATATAATTCTTTGGTTGTATCACATCAAAAAATATTTACTTTTTACAAGATAGTACACTGTATAGATTGTTTATGATATGGCTAAGTGGATTATATTGTTACTTATTATTTATATATTATACCACTTACATTAATGGTAACTTTGTATTTAGTCATCATTTTTTCCTAGAATGTTTCAGTTTATCACTTAAAAATTGTAAAATAATTTTCTAGATTCTGGACAAAAAATAAAAGTAATTTTTTTCCATCTTTTATTTTAGGTTCAGGGGGATACATGTGCAGGTTTGTTACATGGGTAAATTGTTTACCACAGGGGTTTGACATACAGATTATTTCATCACCCTCGTAAGGAGTATAGTACCTGACAGGTAATTTTTTATTTTTATTTTTTTATTTTTGTTATACTTTAAGTTTTAGGGTACATGTGCACAATGTGCAGGTTTGTTACATATGTATACATGTGCCAGGTTGGTGTGCTTCACCCATTAACTCGTCATTTAACATTAGGTATGTCTCCTAATGCTATCCCTCCCCCCTCCCCCGACCCCACAACAGGCCCCGGTGTGTGATGTTCCCCTTCCTGTGTCCATGTGTTCTCATTGTTCAATTCCTACCTGTGAGTGAGAACATGCAGTGTTTGGTTTTTCTCCTTGCGATAGTTTGCTCAGAATGATGGGTTGCCAGCTTCATCCATGTCCCTACAAAGGACATGAACTCATCATTTTTTATGGCTGCATAGTATTCCATGGTGTATATGTGCCACATTTTCTTAATCCAGTCTATCATTGTTGGACATTTGGGTTGGTTCCAAGTCTTTGCTATTGGGAATAGTGCCACAATAAACATACTTGTCCGTGTGTCTTTATAGCAGCATGATTTATAATCCTTTGTGTATATACCCAGTAATGGGATGGCTGGGTCAAATGGTAATTCTAGTTCTAGATCCCTGAGGAATCGCCACACTGACTTCCACAATGGTTGAACCAGTTTACAGTCCCACCAACAGTGTAAAAGTGTTCCTATTTCTCCACATCCTCTCCAGTACCTGTTGTTTCCTGACTTTTTAATGATCGCCATTCTAACTGGTGTGAGATGGTACCTCATTGTGGTTTTGATTTGCATTTCTCTGATGGCCAGTGATGATGAGCATTTTTTCATGTGTCTTTTGGCTGCATAAATGTCTTCTTTTGAGAAGTGTCTGTTCGTATCCTTCGCCCACTTTTTGATGGAGTTGTTTGTTTTTTTCTTGTAAATTTGTTTAAGTTCATTGTAGATTCTGGATATTAGCCCTTTGTCAGATGAGTAGATTGCAAAAATTTTCTCCCATTTTGTAGGATGCCTGTTCACTCTGATGGTAGTTTCTTTTGCTGTGCAGAAGCTCTTTAGTATTTGTTGATATTTTTACTAATTTTTGTTTTCTTAGTGGTTGCTCTAGACATTACAGTATGAATCTTAACTTATCTCCAATCTGTTTCAGATTCACATTAAATTCTGTTGAAATGTAGAAACTCTACTCAAATATAGATCCATTATTGTCTACCTCCTTTGTGTACTTATTCTCATTTATATTACACTCTATATTATTAATTTGATTATATAATTTCATAATTTAATTTATAAAATTGTATATGTTTTAAATAAGTTCATAGAAGAAATGGCCAAAAATACATTTATATATTTTTGTATTTACCCGCATATTTACCTATTTCAGTGCTCTCAATTTTCTAAAAGTCTGGCTTAAAGCTATTCTTTGATGTCATTTTATTTCAGCTCGAAGGACACGCTTAAAGATTTCCTTTAAAGCTGGTCTGCAGCCAGGTGCATTGGCTCTGCTTGTACCCAGACTTTGGAAGGTTTAAGCAGGGGTGATGTTTAAGTCTAGGAGTTTGAGACCAGCCTGGGGAACTTAGTGAGACCACTTTTCCACAAAACATTTTAAAAATTAGCCAGATATGGGGGATTGCTCCTGTGGTCCCAGCTTCTCAGGAGGCTGAGGTGTAGGGTCGCTTGAGCCCAGGGGGTTAAGGCTGCACTGACCCATGATCCTGCCACTGCACTATCGCCTGATTATAAAAAAGACCATCTCAAAAAAAGTTAATCTGCAAGCAACAATTTTTTTGTCTTTGTTTAACCATGGATGTTTTCATTTCATCTTTTTCTGAGTGATTTTTTTTTTAACTGGAACTTAATTTTTCTTGGCATTCTGTTTTTTCTTTTTGTCACTTTGGATATTTTATTTTACTTTTTTTATTACTTCTAATGATAATCAGAAGAGTCAGCTATTTCCAGTATTTTTACTCCTCATGTAATGACTCATTTTATCCTTTCCACTACTATGTTGATTAAGCTCTGGCATAGTTTTTTAAATAATAAATTATGGATATATATATTTTTTTGAGACCAAGTCTCACTCTGTCGCCCCAGCTGGAGTGCAGTGGCGTGATCTCGGCTTGCTGCAAGCCCAGCCTCCCGGGTTCACACCATTCTCCTGCCTCAGCCTCCCAAGTAGCTGGGACTACAGGCGCCTGCCACCACACCCGGCTAATTTTTTGTATTTTTAGTAGAGACGGGGTTTCACCGTTTTAGCCAGGATGGTCTTGATCTCCTGACCTTGAGATCTGCCTGCCTCGGCCTCCCAAAACGCTGGGATTACAGGCCCGAGCCACCGTGCCTGGCCAAATTATTGATTTTTAATATGTTACATGCCTTTTATTTTCTCCAGAAAGCTTAAGTAATTGGACTTGACAATTTTATTATGTTTTATCCTTACTTTTTGAGGTGATACATTGCTGAGCTTCTCACTGCACTATGATGGAAGATTTGATTGATTAATCTTTTTATAATTATGGAATGAAACTCTTTATTCCTGGCAATATTATTTGCTCTAAAATTTACTTTGCCTGATATTAATATAGCTACCTGAGCTCGCTTTATATTGATGTCACAGTATCTCTTCTTCCTTCCATTTTCTCTTAGCCTATTTATGTCTTTATATTTAAAGTTGGATTATTATAGGCATCTTATGGTTTGTTTTTACTTTGTTATCCGGTCTTATGTCTTTCCTTCAATTGTGATGTTTAGGACACTTACATTCATTGTGATTATTAATGTGATTGGGCATAAATATACCACTCTCCTATTTGTTATTTTCTATTTCTCTCATTTGTTTCTTTTTTTCATTTTCTGTATTTTTGGTCTTTTTTGAATTAACTAAGTATATTTTTATTCCATTTTTTTCTTCCTGGTTGGCTTATTACCTATACTTTATTGTCATACTTTTTCTTTAGAGTTTATAGTAAACAGATTTAACTTATCACAGTCTATATAACAGGTGATAATAACTTCATATATAGTATAATAACTTGACAACAGCATATTTAATTGTCTCCTATTAAAGCATTTGTACCATTTTTTATTTTTTTGCCAATTATTATTTTAACATATTTTGTTGGGAGAAAAGCTGAGTGTTGGGAGAGAAGCTGAGGCAGGGTTTGCATGTCTGATATAATGTAAAAGAGTCTTGGAATATGTCTGGGGTCCAGGGCCTAAAACCCCTCGTGGCCTTTGGAACACCAAGCTCTGTGATGAAGGGTGGAAGGCTACCCTGACACACCATATCTAAGCCCAGGGCATGAAACCCCTCGTGGCGTGGATAGAATCCAGGTCTCATGGCTCTGGAATGTGTCTAGACTTGCTGGCTCCTTGCTCCTTGCTCTCCGGGGATCGATGCCATCTTGAGTTAAAAGAACCTGCTCTCCATTATCACAAGTAGCAGAGCATTTGCTAAACCATCACAGCTGTAAATCATGTGCTTAATGCAACACTCCCTTTCGACCCCCACATTCTCACCACTTGTTTCTTTGTTTGATCATCAATAAATAGTCTGGGCTTCCAGAGCTTGGGGCCTTCGCAGCCTCCATACTTAGCGATGGCCCCCTGGACCCACTTTCTCTCTCCAACCGTCTTTTCTCATTCCTTTGACTCTGCTGGACTTTATCTCCCCCACGACCTGGTGTTGGGTCCGATCACCCCAACGTATTTTAAATAAAAAATATTATATTTAGCCAAGAGTTACCATTTTGATTTTGATTCTTTGTATTCCCAACTGGTGTGTGTGTGTGTGTGTGTGTGTGTGTATATATATATATATATCCTGAAGTAGTCTCCTTGTATTTCTTGTACTGCATTTCTGCTAGTGATATCTTCTTTTGGGTTTTTATGTCTAAAAAGAATTTCTGTAACTTTAATTTTTTAAAGGTATTTTTGCTAGGTAGAGAATTCTTAATTTACAGTATTTTCCTTTCAGTATTTTAAAGATGTTGTTCCTCTTTCTTCTGCTGAAATTGTTTTCAACTTTATGTTGCTGACATTCTCACCTGTCTTCCTCTTTACACTCTTTATACAATGTGATTTCCTGCAGTTCAACTACTTTTAAAACATCGTTATCTGGTTTTAAATGAGTTGATTATTAAATGTCTTGATGTAATTTCCTTAATGTTTTCTGTGATTGAAGTTCACTGAGCATCTTGGTTCTGTGGGTTTACAGTTTCCATCAAATTTGGCAATTATTTACCATTGTGTTTGCAAATACTCATTTCTGCCCCACCTTTTAGGGAGTCCAATAATATGTATGTTAGACCACTTGAAATTTTCCCACAGGTCACCAATTCACTGTTTATTTAAAAAAAATTATTCTCTGTGTTTTATTTTGGATAATTTCAGTTACTAAATCTGCATAATTACTAACATATTATTCTGTGATATCTGTCATTTATTCAATCCAGTGTGTTTTTACTCAGGTATTATAGTTTTCATCTTTAGAAATTGAATTTGTGTATTCTATCTTTCATATTTCTGCTTAAAGTGTATGTTTTTATCTATATCATTATGACCATAGAATATACTTGCAATACTTGTCCTTTTATGCCCTTGTCAACTAATTATCTCATCTGTTTTATTTCTGAGTCTGTTTCATTTTATTTTTCTCCCTTTTATTGATTGCATTTCCTGATTCTTTGCATAACTGACAATATTTAATTAGATGTCAGAGATTGTGAATTTTACATTTTTGAGATTGTATTTAAAATTTTTATTTTCATAAGATCACTGCTTTAACCCCTGAACGATGTAGATTCAGTATCTCCAAGATACCTGAACTCCCATGTTAATTGTAGCATTATTAATAATAGCCAAGATATGGAATCAACCAAAATGTCCATTGACAGATGAATAAAGAAAATGTGGGGTGTGTGTGTGTGTGTGTGTGTGTGTGTGTGTGTGTGTGTATAATGGAATATTATTCAGGCATGAAAACAAGGAAATCCTATCATTTGTGACTACATGGATGAACCAGGGGTATATTATGCTAGGTGAAATAAGCCTGACACAAGTAAACAAATATTGTGTGGTCTTACTTACAAGGATAATCTAAAAAATTCAAACTCATAAAAACAGAAAATAGAATGGTTGTTGCCAAGGTCATGGAGATGAATAAAATGGGGACATGTTGGTCAAAGGGTATAAACTTTCAGTTATAAGGTATGCAAGTTCTGGGGTTCTAATGTAAAGCATTTGTTGTGATTGATGTGTTGATTAAATTGACTGAAATAATCATTCCACAAGGTATATGTATATCAAGCCACCACATTGTACACCTTGAATATACACAATCTTTTCTGTAATTAAATATATTTAAAATAAATAAGTAAAAAGGCAGGTACGAAGATTTTATTTTTATAAATTTCTTCCAGCTTTTTTGTAATGGGGCTAAATTACTTGTAATCTATTTGACCCTTTACTTATTTAGCCTGGGAGTAATTCTTCACAATAACTAGGAAAAAACCCTCTGAGGACCCTACTCAAGAATCTTCAATTATGAAGTTTTCTACTCTTCTTGGAACAGAACTGCCCTGTGTGACTTTCAGATATTGTTTCTCCTCATTCTTTCAGGTAGTTATTTCAGCTACCTTGGATAGTTTCTTCAAACAAATGTACTAACCAGTACTCAGCTGAATCCTCAAGGTGGATTGTTTTCTGTCTCCGGAGTTCTCAGTCTGGACAATTCTCTTTTCTCCTGTGCTCAGCTCTGTAAACTCTGGTCCCCTTTACCTCCCTGGAACCAAAGACCCATTTTCTCCATGAAGAGACGCTGCCTGACTCCAGCTGGATCCTCCATTCCGCATCAATGCCTAGAAACTTTCAGACAAGCCAGAGCAATTATAGATCTTATATTTTTTGTTCCTCATATTAGTGATTTCTGTCCTTTACTGCCCAGTGTTCAATATTTTTAGAAGCATTTTCTTCTTACATTTTAACTAGCGTTTTAGTGTTTTAGGCATGAGGGTCTATCTGCTTTCACTCCATCTTAGTCAGAAGTGGGAATTTGGCAAGTGGAATGTCCTACTCATGTTTATGACCTTTGAAAATGACCTTTATCCAGTTTTTTTTTCATTAAATCATCTCTAATAATGATGTTATTACTCAATGCTCTTAATCTTGATGAAACAAGGCTCTACATTTGTGTGTGTGTGTGTGTGTGTGTGTGTGTGTGTGTATCTGCTATGTACAAAACAGGCTAGACCCTAGAGATACAACAGTGAATAAAGCACACATGCTATCTTGGGAACTGAGAGTCTGAGACAAAAGTTAAACACATATAAACTTGAGTAAATCAATGTGCGATAGCAGACAAGAGGCTCCCTTGATTTAGATCCCAGAGAGTTCCCTTGATTTGAATCCCAGGAAGAGTACTTATTCACTGTGTGATTTTCAGCAAATTGCTTAACCTCTTGAAATATAAATTTTCCTCAGATTAAGAAATGGAGATTATAGTAGTACATAAGAGTATGTGATATCTCGTAGTGTTTTGTGAAGATCTAATGAGATAATTTCTAAAAGTAACAAGCCATTGTGTTCAGCACAACAAAAATGATCAATGAATATTGGAAAATTACTATAAAATAAAATTTAAGAGACATATGAAAACTATAATTAAATACCTATATTCTGATAGTGTAAAAACAAGAATCAAAACTACAAGTGTGAGAACAACAAATGAAGGAAAAATTCTAGAAGATAAAATTGAGAAAAACTCTTAGTTCTCTCCTCACTAAAAAATGTTCCTTTTCAGAATTCTTTTTGGCTCACACTTTTTTTTTAATTTAGCAAGAGTAAGTATTAATTTTCAGAGCTTAACTATCCTAATTGCTTATGACAAAATGGATATATGAAATGATACATGAAATCACACACACAGTTTAAAATAAAGTCTAATTAAAGGAAAAGAAAATACTTAATCTCACAGCTCAGAATGATTTGTAGAATGATACTGCTTGATTTTGGGAGAGAAATCACTACATCTAAAATTTCGTTAGAAAATAAATTTCTTTTCAGAAACTTATGTTAGAGGTCACCATTAAGACATCCAACTGGCATGTGAATTTTTTCCCAATTATTTCATGAATATAAGTCAATTCCTCAAAGGATAAATCCCCATTGTAAGCTTAGGGGCTATGTCCTAAAACTATTTTACGTCTCTTATACTAAATAAAACACCAGATCTATTAAAATAGAAACTTTCCTTTAGTATTTTCCCTTTTGTTGTCAAAACCTGCCCTTACTCAGCTTTATTTTCAAATATCCATATTTGCCTTAGAAAGTAGCATCTTCAACAACTTTCCTTTATTCTATCTAGACATGACTTCTTCCTCTTCAGGATGCAGTCGCAGCAACACATTCTCTGTTCTTCTCTGACGGCGTTTGCACATCACCCTGTATTTGTGTGCATGTCTCTTCTAGTAGTGTGCACACTTAGTCTTCTTTAAGCAGAATAGTAATAATAGTGCTGTTTCATGGTTTCCAATTTACAAAGCTTCCTCAAACATTATTTTTATTTGATTCTTATAATAAACGTACAAAGTGGCAATTTTATCATGAAATTGAAAATTGTATTCAACATTCTTTGTAATTCAAAAAGTCTGCCTTCAAACCCAAATACCTCATTATCTAGAAAAGTATATACTTAGAAAAGTTATCCTTAGCAAACTAACACAGGAACAGAAAACCAAATACCACGTGTTCTCACTTATAACTGGGAGCTAAATAATGAGAACACATACACATATAGAGATGGACAACACACACGGGGACGTTTTGGAGGGTGGAGGGCGGGAGAAGGGAGAGGATCAGAAAAAATAACTAATGTATTCTAGGCTTAATACCTGAGGTATGCAATAATCTGTACAACAAACTCTCATGACACAAGTTTTCTTATGCAGCAAACCTGCACTTGTACCCCTGAACTTCAAATAAAAGCTAAATAAATTAAAAATTAAAGCTATAAAAAATTCAGAATTTGGGCTGGGCCCAATGGCTCATGCCTCTAATCCCTGCACTTTGGGAGCCCAAGGCAGGAGAATCATCTGAGGTCAGGAGTTCAAGACCAGCCTGGCCAAAATGGTGAAACTCCGTCTCTACTAAAAATACAAAAATTAACCGGGCATGGTGTGGTTGCAGGTACCTTTAATCCCTGTAATCACAGCTACTTGGGAGGCTGAGGCAGGAGAATCGCTTGAACCCAGGATGGGGAGGTTGCAGTGAGCCGAGATTGCGCCGTTGCACTCCTTCCTGGGCGACAAGAGCAAAACTCCATCTAAAAAAAAAAAAAAAAAAGCAAAACAAACACACAAACAAACAAACAAAAAACAAACCAAGAAAAAAACACATAATTTTTAAAAAGTTATCTAGCCTTTCTAAATTTTAGTTGTTTCCTTAGTTTGTTTCTAGAGAACATTAGAATTAGATAATATAACATAGTTTGCTTAATGCTTGGTCTACAGTTTGCTCAGTAAATTGTAGTTACTATTTTCAATGGCAACAGTAATAGATAAGTATACCAAGCTTGAGTTGTCAATACATTTTCATGCAGTAGTCAGGCTTTGCTTCTTCTCCCCATCTCATATTTTGATAGAAGAAGGAAGGGAGGGGTAGAGAGAGACAAAGAAAACATAGAATAACATCTCAATCCTATTCAAATTTGCTAGTTATCTTTCAATGTATAGTTCTGAATGTTTCTACAGTATCATTTACATGTATTTTGCCACTTAGCTAAGAGATTAAATAAATATCACTTAGAATAATCTAAATTATTAATTAAACTTGCTGCCCTTCTTTGATGAGGACAAAATTTTTAAACTAATGTCAGAAATGCTTACACTTTGAATTATTGTGATCTTCTTTACCACAAAAAAAATGTCAGTTTCTTAACCTTAAGTAGCCTATGTTTTGGATAATAAGATTTGGCAGAAGCCAGCAGACTTTTTTATAGGGGTGAAATATGTGACACTGAATTTTTGGTATGTGATGTGTCTGTGATCACTGTTTCGGGAATAATTGTATTGTCTAGAAACAGCTTGTGCTATTAACTTCAGCTTCTTGACAGGATGGATGTTGAAGCAGAAGCCTGAGCTCAGGTCAAAAGATTTTAGTCTGAGTCTCTGCTTGTATTTTCCTCATCTGAAAATGTTAACACCTAAGAAGGTTGTAAAGAAGTGTCATGTAAGTGAAAGAAGCTGTCTTCCAAAATATTTTATATTTTGAACATTTTTAAGGATCTTTCCAACTTTTAGTTACTGAATTCATAAGCTTTTTTTTTCTAAAAAAGAAAAAAGGTGAACAGGAACATTTCCCCTCATAGGCAGCGTCACAGGAATATAACTGGCCGCACTTCCAGAGGTGATAAGCCTACACAGTGACAAAGCTTTCCGAGAACAGGGCAGCCTCCCTCATGCCTCTCTTTCAAAAGTTTTGATTTGGGATTCAACTTTAAGAGTTATAATAGGCAATATACTTTGTAAATTCCAGCTAAGTAAATTATAATTACAGTCCAGATTTCAATTAGGAAATTTCAGCACTGCTAAGCTGAGGAATGAAGCTTAAAGATACAATTAATATGAGCTTATACTAAAGGCTTTAATGGAATTAATAAACTCTATAACAATAGATTATTACCCAATCTTGAACACAGGCAAAAGGCTCTTGCTGTCAATAACTAGCAAAGCACCCAACCTTCTATTTGCTGCTTTTGAATACTGGTATTTTATCAAATAAAACCCTGTAACTTGTGTACTTATGATAGACTTGAATAATTTTAATGGAAAAATAAAGCAAGCAAGCACATGGAATTCCACTGAAGAAAGTTTCCATTTAACTCTCAAATATAAAAAATGCAAGTATTGATTCTGAAGTATATACTATAAAAGAAAAGATACTGGAAAAGGCAAGAGAGGATAATTATGGAGATAGGATGCCTTTTTTTAGGAAGACTAGAAGACATAGGACCAGAGATTTTAAGAGAACAAGAAATAAGGATGAGATTTTGGTTAGAAAGGCAAGCATGGTACATTGGTGACTCTGCCTACCTGGGCCATTTCTTATCAACATAGGGATAAATTCATGGATACACTGAAGGGCTATCAGTGGTTTCACTCAGTGACCTATTTTTTGATAGAATTTCTCCAATCAATTCATTGATATAAATTCACTTAAGGATCTGTTTTTTGTTGTTGTTTTGGGACAGAGTCTCACTCTGCTGCCCAGGCTGGAGTGCAATGGCACGATCTCCGCTCACTGCAATCTCCGCCTTCCAGGTTCAAGTGATTCTCCTGCCTCAGCCTCCCGAGTAGCTGGAATTTCAGGCATGTGCCACCATGCGTGGCTTTTTTTTTTTTTTTTTGTATTTTTAGTAGAGACGGGGTTTCACCATGTTGGCCAGGTTGGTCTCAAACTCTTGACCTCAGGTGATCCACCCACCTTGGCCTTCCAAAGGGCTGGAATTACAGGCATGAGCCACCGTGCCTGGCCTCCAAGTTCTGTCTATACAAAAAACCCAGCATTTTCAATATATCTAATATTAATATAATTGTATATTTCTTTACCCTAAGACTGCCTTTCTCTGTGAAGGTCAAATAACAAATGTAGCAGGCATATTATTCATTCAGACAATAATTTTTAAATTAAAGATAACTACTTTCAATTCCACCCTTCTGACTTCATTTAACCTTTATCACCACCTCGCAGGCCCAAATAAAAATACTCCAAATATTTGTATTTTACAGATACACTGAGCATTAGGGGTTCAACATATGAATGTGGGGGTGGGGCACAATTAAGTCCTTAACAGGAACTGAAGTTTCTACCAATTCCCATCAATCAGCAATTGAGTGTTGCTCATGGAAATTAGTTTCCTGGCACTTCTGGGGTGTTACATGGCTAGACAAAAAGGCTTTAGCAATCAGAGCAAGCCCTTTTATTAAAAAACAAACAAACAAACAAAAAACAAGGAAGTTCTGGCAATTAGAGGTGGGGCAAGTATACATTGAAGTGGTAAATATGGAAGAATATGAGTGGGATGTCAAAAGCAACTGCTTTACTTCTTAATAAAATTTCCTGAATAGCCTTCAATAATTTACCCATTTAAGTCAACTTAGCCATGTAGCTGGGAACTCAAAAAATCTGATTTTTCATCAAATCACCAATAAAAATATGTAACAAGGATCAGTTTTATTGAATTAGCTTATTTTATGATTTTATTTTTGTTAATCATTTATGCTTTCTTCCTTTTGTGTCAAAATGAGATTACCACAGTCCCTGGAATCTGGAATCAGTTTTAAGTTTAGACTTCTTCATGAGAAAATTAGAGATTGTTTTCATTTATTCATATTTTCAAAGTGCATCTGAACTTTTATTGCTTTCCCTGTTGAAGTTATCAATACTTTAAAAAATCAAAACTACTGTTTTGAATCCTGAACCTCAGCACCTTGGTCCTGGGTAATATGATTCTTTGTAGTCATTGTTTGAAAATTTTCCCTTTTAAAAATTCACAAGAAGATATGTTAAGTTAGCAACATAAATTTATTTATTCCCCTTCCTGAGACTTGTTTCTCTCTCTCTCTCTCTCTCTCTCTCTCTCACACACACACACACACACATCCTATTATATATGTTTCCAACATAAATGTGCAAGGAAAGATCCATCAGCAGTTTGAGATATTTCAACAAATTTCTAAAAGATAAAAAGCAGATGGAGGAGTGGTTTCAGATATTGAAGGAAACTGGAAAGGAATGGTAGCTTGCATGGAGGAGTTTGCCTCACACACGGAAGGCAAACCAGCATTACCATTAATTTGAACTTAATATTCCATGGAACTTCTGTGTTACAATTTCAGAAATGATATAAACAAAATGAGGTATCATATCATTCTGTATTGTGTCCCTGGGCGCATCGTGGAATATTTTTCCTTTACATATCTGCATCTGATATATCATCTGCCTGGAATATCTATTTCTCCTATGCTTCTCATTATTCAAGACTCTGAGGCCCAGTTCAGATGCCATTATGCTAACAATGCCTTCCTTAATCACTAAGAAATTTCTTTTGCGTATTTTTGCAATTTGGAACAGAGCAAAGAAAACACAACTTGGCCACTGAGACCCATGCCCAAGGACACTTCCAATTACATAGGTATTTGGGGATAATTATGAGGTGGGCAACCATGTATTGACCCTTTATGAGTGGTGAGAAACCTTTCATTTGTTGAGTCTGTAAATAAATATCTCAGAGCAACTACTTCTGTCAGGAGTAACAATATTTTGCTTTCCATGCTTCTAGAAAAACAACAAAATATGTTTCACTATGGAAACAGTCAAACCCTATTACCAAGGTCACATTGTAGACCCATAAAAATAGTAAACCTTTAAGGTTTAGAATTTTAACTATGATCTAATGGAGGATGATGTGCAATGCATTGAGACTAAAGGCCACGGGTCTCAGGAGGAAAATGAGTTTCACCTGCATTGTGACCTTGGGCATAGGCTTGACCTTTCCAGATCAATTTTTTCCTCCCTAGGGAATATATTCTTAAAGATCTTTGAACTTAAATACATGTTTATAGCATGAAAAAGGTTAAGTATTAATATAAAAATAGCTGTTGGGGTTTTCCGGAAGTATGTCTTCTTCATAACCATATCCAGTTCACGGGAAGATGCACTTACTTCATCTGTGAATCATACAATGACTTGTATTGTATTGGCTATATCTCTGTATCTCTTCCAATATTTGCTTGGAAACATTATGTTCTATGTGTTAGGTGCTCAATTAATTCTTTCTCTAAAAGAAACTATTCCTCTTCTGTTTCTTGAGGCCTACCTTCTAAACCTGGCTCTAATTCCTTCTAATTCCTATAATCATCCATTAAAACAGGAATGCTAGTAAAGACAATTTGAAGTTACTATAAAGAATTTTTAATCGTCTAATTCAGAGAGATGGTCTTTTCAAAAGGAGTAGGGTCACTTTAATTCAGCTTTCTCTTTCCTTTTGAGTTTTTTAACTCTTTGATCTTCCTTTTTAATATTAAAAAATGACAACAGTGTTCTGGGTTTTTTCATATACGTTTAGGGAAATTAGTGGCTTTATTTTTATGGTTAAGAAACAAAAAGACTACATGTACACAGATTCCTTGGTCTAGTTCGGTTTTGCAAATGTCTTAGTTTTAGCCCTGTGAACACAAGAATATGTGAAATCTTAATGTTAGACTTCACATGACTATAGATAGATAGACAGATAAGATAGAGATAGGAAGGAGGAAAAAGGGAAATAAGGAGGGAGGAAGAGATAATAAAAGGAAGGAAGATATTAATAACCATTGTCCAATCATCGTCTGACCATTTGCATGATTTCTTATTTAAGGTTCTGTACCTAATCGTCCCATGTCTCAGCTTTGTCTTAATGTATTCAAGCAATTATTAAATTATTTTCCATTGTTTTCTTCCTATTTTGCTATTTCATCAAAGAACTGTTATATAGCCCCTATTTTCTCTTGTTTATGTATCAGAGCACTCATCTTTGCTATTCTACTTTTGAATAGACCCATACCCTTTTTCTAATATTCTAATTTCTCTTTTTCATAATTTTAAAATCTCTCTGCCTGCGTATTTTATTTTTGAGGTACTCTTGAAATAATTATTTTAATGCAAGATGCTATATAAAGGAAAATCTCATGATAGCTATATATCTACAACTACATTTTAAATTCACACCTACTTATATAGCTCTATATAATTATGAGTGTACAAAGTGCAGATAGATTATCATGTAGCATCTGATGGCTGCCCTTATGCTGCAAAGTGTGTTTTCAGAAATAATTTCCTGCCACATTCCTGACTGTATTTGCAGCCTGAGTTGATCCTCTCTCCTGCTGTTCTCTGATCTGCCCCTGGGTTACTAACAGCCCCAACAGACAGACTGGCTCGTGCTACCTGCTGCTCAGACACAGATTAATTCACTACCAGCCATATGGGCTAGGGACTTCATAAATTCCTCTCCTTTTGCTTTTGGCACTTAGGAAAGTGAATGGACAGTTTTCTGGTGGAGAGAAAAACAACCTGGTGGCGTGCAGGCTGGGCAGTAATCACCTGCACCTGACACAACTGGCACCTCCATCTGCCTTTCAGTAGCTATTTGTGTGAAGGGAATGAATTACTGCATTCAGTGCTACTCCAGTGTTGTTAGCCACTGCCATTCGCCTCAATTAGAAAGTCAAATGATTAAATTCCTAACTCATATTTCTATTTACAATAATTACTGAATATATCCATTGTTAAGGTTTCAAAATATTTCTAGAATTAAAAGAAATGTGAATTATTTTGACATATTTTTTGAAATGTATTTAAACACCTATATTTATTTTTAAATATAGAAAGTAAATGCTGTCAAACAAAAATGTAAAATGAAGACCACAGACTGTAAGTTTTCTAGTGTGGGTTCATTGTGACTTTGGGCAAGTTCTTTGTTGTGCCTTAATTCCCTCTAAAATACCTGTTGAGAAAGTACATTGTAAATTGTACTAAAGAGTAACCTAAAACATCATTGTTAATTGTAAAATACCATTGTTAGATATTGCTCTTTGAAACTCAAAAGCAGAGGATATCAAGGATTCTTCATTCCAAATAAAATACTAACAATCATTTTTCATTAGTAAATTATCAGTGTATCATCATGTTAACAAGTCCCAATGTTTAGAAATATATCAATATTCATCTTGATTTCTGTCCCTAAAAATATTCTGTCATTGATTTTTATAGATAGAATAATTGAAGCTGGTTTTGGAATGAATAAGCAATCAAAAAATGTTTAATTTCATTAGTTTTTTTTTCTCAGCAAGAGGCATAACTTTTTCAACCTGTTGATAAAATAATACTCCTGTACAAACTAAGACAATACTTAATCATTTTGGTGGTTTATATGAAGGAGATAATTTAGAAATGGAATAAGTAATTTAATTATTTCTAATAGTTATCTTGCTTTCATTAAATCTCTCATTTCCTTTACATTTAGACTCCCCTGAATTTTAAAAATGAATAAAAATTCTGGACTATTATAAAAATATCTTATCAGCTTGAATACTTTGCACATGGAAATATGATCTGTAAAAGTCTTTCTTTTTCTCATGTTTTTTCTTAAATTGGAATTTGCTGGTTATTAAGGCTTTGTGTAAGTAATATTAATGTTAGTTTGCCGTTCATTTTTGTTGGTAAAAACAATATTATAATATCAAAACATGAATAGCATTATATTTGTTATATTATATATGGTTTTGCCTATACTATATGTTGCATGATGTTTATTTGTTTGCCTACATGTTTGTACGTGTGTGTGCCTTTAAAAGCAGGTTTTTGCCCAAGTACATAGTATTTTAAAAAAATAGGAATGGATTTCAAATAAATCATGCATTCTGCCTAATGAAAATGTATTATACTATTCTGCTATTAGTGAAATGTAAAATGTATTATATTATTCTGCTATTTTAGTATTAGTCTTTATTTTTAATTCTTTTAAAGATAGGAAGTGAATCTTAATTGACTTTTTATACCACTGTCTACTATAATCTGGTATTAATTAAAATATAAATATTTAATTATTGAATGACTGAATGGGAGCAACTAAGAATAGAGGAGACTTTTGTGTCCTCCTATTACAACATGAGGAATTATTACACTTGCCTGTTATTCAGAACAAATGAATAAATTAGTGAGAGGAAAAACAAAATGCTAAAACTTATGAAGGACAGAGCATGGCTACTATTACGGACAGTGATCCCAGTGAAAATTTACTCAGCTCAGTATTTATTGTAATTTATATATGATCATTGTATTAAATTGGTAACAGGAGACTCTGGGTTAAAATTTGAAGTTGACTATATATTATTTTTAATCAAGCTTGGTTTTCAAAAATAATCCACAACTTCTGGTCTGGAGCAGATTGCATGCACCCACTCTTCCCCAATAAGTACAGCTATAAACCCTGGCAATAATGCAAGAGACAACAAAAAACAGTGCTGAAAGGGGATAAAAGAAAGCCCAAATGATTTGGCACCCAAGGACTGGCAGAAAAACTTAATGGCAAGAAAGCTTATGATCCCCACACTCAGCAGAAGTCATCGACCTTAGAGTTTCCCAGCCCTAGTGAAGCAACAGAAGGGAGGCCAGGTTGGCTCATTCCCCCTGCCCCTGACTGAACAAGAGTTCACTAACAGTACCAGGAGAGCACGGCACCACAAGCAAGGTAAATCAGCTGGGAGTCCCAACTGCAATCAGCAGCCAGAGAAAGCAGATTCTTCTTCCATGTAAGCCTGAGACTCCTTTTCCACCAAGAGACACGGGACAGCTGGGCAGCAACAGCAAAAGTGATGCTGTCACAATAAGCAGCACAACAGGGAAGATTATTATATCCCTGTGGGCATAAGACCACCTCTCCCAATGAGAATTATTACGTGGTCAGCTGGGCAGCAGCAACTGCTGCTAGGTTAAGTAGTTAAACCTAGGAAGACATTTTGGTCCTAAGGTTCTGAAAGTAGATGGGTAGGTGGAAATCTCACCATAACAGTGTTCTCCGTCCCCCACAAAAAGAAAACCCCACCAAAATGAAACTCCTGTCCAAGGAAGTCAACTGATCCCAGAGAGCTAGAGACTTCTTTCCTTGATTGAGAAACACCTTATAGCACCGGTTGTGGAAACTTCTTCTGCCTTCTTCAGGCAAGAACTGCAGGGACCCATGGGGGCCCCAGCAGTACCATGTAAATCGAGCAGACCAAAATAACACTGCAAAGATCTGAAAGTTAAACTGTCAGAGAAATAGCAACCCACAAAAGTATGCCAGGATCTAGCTAAACCTAAACAGAGGGGCTGTCTTCTAGAATAAGAGATTTTAGAAGACCCGAAGTCTCCTAATATAAAATACAAAATATCAAGTATACAACTGAAAATCATCCAGTTAGCCCAAGAACCAAGAATATTACATCTTAATGAGAAAAAGACAATCACTGGCACCAGCACCAAAATCAATTAGATGTTGAAATTTTAGGGCAAGAAGTTTTAATCAGTGATAGTAACAATGTTTAAACAATGAATTACATATTATGTTGAAGCAAAAAATATAAAATTTCAGCAAATAAATAGAAGTTATTTTAAAAAATGGAAAACACAGACCTAAAAGAATACAGTAATAGCATTATAAAACTCACTCGATGGACTCATTACCATAGAGAGCCAATGGCTAGTTTATCCGCTGATAAAATAACTAAACTTGATAGATCAATAGAGGATAAAATAACTAAACTGGATTGATCAATAGAATTTATCCAGTTTGGACAAAAGAGAGAAAATAGAATGAAAAATAAATATAACGGCCTCAAAAACTTGTGACAATATTAAAAGATACAACTTTGTATCATTAAAGTTTCTGAAGAAGAGGAAAAATAGAGTGGGCCTAAAAGACTATTCAAAGAAATAACAGCTGACAACTTCCCAAATTTGGCAAAAACACACAAACCTATGGATTCATGAAGATGAATAAAATTCTAAACAAGATAAATCCAAAGAAATTCATGCTAACACTAATCATAATTAATCTTCTGAAAACTAAAGACAAAGAAAAAAATGTTGAAAGCAGCCAGATATGAGGTTTCCACACTTCACCTAAAGTGGTTACATGTTGATGTCTGTAGGCTGTGATAAATTACATATGTATATCATAGTTCCTAGTGCAACCAAAACAAAAATTGTAGAAAGAGATATACTCAAATACATTATCACAAATCAGTGCATGTATGCAGCCATACAATGTGTTCATGTAACCTGCAGGAAGGCAAAAACGAGAAACAAAGCCAGGGCAAGTAAGCAAAGAAAAATAATAAATTGACAGACTTAAGCTCTAACATATTAATAATTACCCTAAATGTAGAGTCTAAATAGATTAATCAAAAGACAGGTTGGCAGCTAAAGTGAGCAAAACAAACAAAAAATCCAATTATACTCTATTTACAAGAAACTCACTTTAAAATCAACAACATATGTAGATTGGAAGTAAAAGTTTGAAAAAGATATACCATATAAACATTCTTATTTTTTTTAAAAAAAGCAGAGTAGCTGAATTAACATCAGACAAAGTAGATTTCAGAGAAAAGAAAACATTACTAGAGATACTACTAGGGACATCACATATTTGCAAAGTGACCAATTCACTGGGAAGACGTAACAATTCTACATGTGTATGTACCAAACTAGAGAACATCAAAATATATGAAGCACAAGCTGACAGAACAGAGACAGGCAATTCCACCATTAGAGTGGGGATTTCAGCACAGCCCTCTATCAATAAAAATAACAAAGAAAAGAGAAAAATCAATGAAATTGAAACTATAAAAATAGAAAAAAAATCAATGAAACAAATCCCTAGTTCTTCAAAACGAGTCAACGAAGTTGGTAAATCTCTAGTAACACTGACGGAAGTAAAAAGAGAAAGGACACAAATCACTAATATCAAGAATAAAATAGGGAATATCACCCTGTAGTCATTGAAACAATTATAAGGCATTACTTTGAGGACCTTTATGCTGATAAACTCAACAACTTATAAGAAATGGACCAATTTTTTGAAAATCACAAACTACCAAATCTCACTAAAAATGAAACAGATAATTTGAACACCTTCTACAAAATAAATGTGTGATTAAAAAGCACCCAAAAAAGAAATTCCCAATTCGATAGTTTTACTGAAGAATTCTAGCAAACATTTTAAAATCCAATACCAATTTTATATATTTTCTCCCAATATTTCTCTATCACCAAAAGAAGACAAACAGTTAAAAGGAAATAAAAAAGACTGGTGTCTCTCATGAACTCAGACACACAAGTCCCCAATAAAATATTGGCAAACTGAACTTAGCAACGCATGGAAAGAACTATGTAACTCTGCAAAGCAGTATGTCAGACCGGTTCAATATTATAAAATCAATTGATGTAATTTCTCACATCAACAGGCTAAACACTAAAATCCTATGAACATACCAGTTAATACAAAAGAAGCATTTGTCAAAAATCCAAACCCTATTCAGTATAGAAACCCTCAGGGATCTACAGATAATTTCATACTTTATGGTGAAAAATGGAAGGCATTTTTTCCTCTTAAGATCAAGAACATGGTAAGGATGTCTATTCTTTTCATTCTTATTTAACATAATACTGAAGTTCTAGCCACTGCAATAAAGCAACAGAGGAAAAGGGAAATAAAGAGAGAAAGAAAGAAAGAAGGAATGAAGGAAAGGGAGGAGTGGGGAGGAACAGGGAGAGGAGGAAATGAAGGGAGAAAGAGAGATAGGAAGGGAGGAAAGGAAGGAAGAAAAAGAGACAGGCATTCAGATGAGACAGAACAAAACAAAACTTTTTGTATTTGCACATGACGTAATTGTGTATGTACAAAATGTCAAAAAAATTAGGGGAAGGGGAATTTCTATAATCAATAAGTGAGTTTAATGAGGTAGGGTAGCATTATACAAAATCAACACAAAAATATCACTGTACTTTCTGTACACTAAAAATAAACATACATTAGCTGGGCATGGTGGCATTGGCATGTGCCTATAGTCCCAGCTACTTGGGTGGCTGAGGTTGGAGGATCACTTTAGCCAGTAGTTCGAGGTTATAACGAGCTATGGTTGTGTCACTGCACCCTACCCTGGGTGACAGAGGTAAAGCTTTGCCTACAAAAACTAAAATAAAATGAAATAAAAGAAAATAAAAATGAGCACATAGAAACAAATAATACAATGCCATTTAAAATCATTCCCTCAAAAATAAAATTCTTATGTATGCACTTAATAAAACATATACAGCATCTGTATGCTGTAAAACAATGACATCAATTATCATTACATTCATCTTCAGGTTTCATGCAGTTCCTATAAAAATCAGAGCAAGATGTATTATAGATATAAACAAACTAATCCTAATATTTATATGAAAAGGCACAGGACCTAGAATAGCTTAACCAATCTTGACAACAAAGAATAAAGTGATGATATCACTCTACCCAATATTAAAGCTTGCTTAAACTACAAATCATGACTGTGTGGTATTTTTAGAGAAACAGACACATTGATCAACGGACTAGAACACAGAACCCGGAAACAGACACATAAAAATATGCTCAACTTAATTTTGAGACGTTCCAAAGGTAGCTCAATGCAACACAGATAGCCTTTCAACAAACCGTGCTGGAGAAATTGGACACATAAGGAAATTAAAAAAAGAACTACAACCTAAGCCTCACACTTTATACAGAAAATAATACCAAGTGGATCATGCACTTAACATAAAAGGTAAAACTATACAACTTTTAGAAAAGATTCGAAATAAGTCTTCAACATAGGTAGAGTTCTTAGACTTGATACCAAAATCATGATCCATAGAACGAAAATCTGATAAATTGCACTTCATCAAAATTAAAAACATTTGCTTTATGAAAGTCCCTAGAGGATGGAAAGGAAGCTACAGGCTGAGAAAAAATATTTCAAGCCACATATCTGACTTATCTGACAAAGGACCAATATCTAAAATATATAAAGAACTGGATATCAGATGAAATATGCAGAAATGAGCACATGAAATGCATTCAACATCATTAGTCATTAGGTAAATACAAATTAAAGCCAAATGATATTAATATATTACCACACACTTATCAGAGGGCTAAGAGGATGAACTGAAGCAGGGTGGGGTGTCACCTCACTTGGGAAGTGCAAGGGGTTGGGGATCTCCCTCCCCTAGCCAGGGGAATACTTGAGGGACTGTGCAGTGAGGAACAGAACACTCTGGCCCAGATACTATGCTTTTCCCATGGTCTTCACAACTTGCAGGCCAGGAGATTCCCTTGGGTGCCTATGCCACCAGGGCCCTGAGTTTCAAGCACAAAACTGGGCAGCCGTTTGGGAGGACACTGAGCTAGCTGCAAGAGTTTTCTTTTTTTTCATACCCCAGTGGTGCCTGGAATGCCAGCGAGACAGAACCGTTCACTCCCCTGGAAAGGGGGCTGAAGCCAGGGAGCCAAGTGATCTAGCTCAGCGGATCCCACCACCGCAGAGCCCAGCAAGCTAAGATCCATTGGCTTGAAATACTTGCCGCCAGCACAGCAGTCTGAAGTCAACCTGGGATGCTCCAGCTTGGTGAGGGGAGGGCGTGCACCGTTACTGAGGCTTGAGTAGGTGGTTTTCCCCTTGCAGTGTAAACAAAGCTGCCTGGAAGTTCGAACTGGGTAGAGCCTACTGATACTCGGCAAAGCCGCTGTAGCCAGACTGACTCTCTAGATTCCTCCTCTCTGGGCAGGGCATCTGAAAGAAAAGCACCAGACCCAGTCAGGGGCTTATAGATAAAACTCCCATCTCCCTGGGACAGAGCACCTGGGGGAAGGGGCGGCTGTGGGCGCAGCTTGGGCAGACTTAAATGTTCCTGCCTGCCGGCTCTGAAGAGATCTCCCAGCATATCGCTTGAGCTCTGCTAAGGGACAGACTGCTTCCTCGAGTGGGTCCCTGACCCCTGTGCCTCCTGACTGGGAGACACCTCCCAGCAGCAGTCAACAGATACCTCATATAGGAGAGCTCCAGCTGGCGTCTGGCAAGTGACCCTCTGGGACAAAGCTTCCAGAGGAAGGAACAGGCTGCAATCTTTACTGTTCTGCAGCCTCCACTGGTGATACCCAGGCCAACAGTGTCTGGAGGGGACCTCCAGCAAACTCCAGCAGACCTGCAGCAGAGGGGCCTGTTAGAAGGACAACTAACAAACAGAAAGGAATAGCATCAACATCAACAAAAAGGACGTCCATACAGAAACCCCATCCGAAGGTCACCAACATCAAAGACCAAAGGTAGATAAATCCATGAAGATGAGGAAAAAACAGCACAAAACAGCTGAAAATTCCCAAAACCAGAACACCTCTTCTCCAGAGGATCACAACTCCTCACCAGCAAGGGAACAAAACTGGACAAAGAATGAATTTGACGAATTGACAGAAGTAGGCTTCAGATGGTGGGCAATAACAAACTCCTCCGAGCTAAAGGAGCATGTTCTAACCCTATGCTAGGAAGCTAAAAACCTTGAAAAAAAGGTTAGAAGAATTGCTAACTAGAATAAGTTTAGAGAAGAATATAAATGACCTGATGGAGCTGAAAAACACAGCATGAGAACTTCGTGAAGCACAGGCAAGTATCAATAGACAATTTCTTAAAAATACTAACCATTCAAAATTATAATGTGACCCAGCCGTTGTATTCTTAGGCATTTATCGCAGAAAAATGGAAACTTATGCTCACTTAAAATGTACACCTGAATATTTGGAGCTATTTGTTCATAATAGCAAACACCAGAAAAAATCCCGACGTCCTTCAATAGGTGAATGGACAAACTGCAGCATACATATTGTGAAATAATAACACAGCAATGAAATCAAACAAATTATTTGTACACATAACATATTGAATGAATCTCCAAGGAATTGTGTTGAATAAAAAAAAATGCCAAAAGATTACATAGGATATGATTCCATTTCTATCATATTTTTAAATTACATGATTTTAGAAATGGAGAACAAGTTATTGGTTTCTATTCCATCTGAGGTAGACAGGTAGGAGAAGGTAGACTCTGATATAAAAGTGCAACATAAGGAATCCTTATAGTTATGGAACTGTTCAGTAGCCTGACTGTGGTGCTGGATACATGAAACTATACATATGGTAAAGTTAGATAGAACAAAAGGAACACACATTAATGAGTACAAGTAAAATAGAAAACCTGAGTAAGAGCAGTAGATTGTACTGATGTCCATATCTTGGTTGCAAAGTTGTACAATAATTTTCCATAAAGGAACCATTTGGAAAGTGAAGAGTGCACATGATCTGTCTGTATTATTCCTACAATGACATGTCCATCTAAAATTATCTACATAATATTTCTTTTTTCTTTTCTTTCTTTTGTTTTTGTTTTTTTTTTTTTTTTTTTACCCAAGACAGGGTCTTACTCTGTTGCCCAGGCTGGAGTGCAGAGGTATGATCTCAGGCTCACTGCAACCTCCACCTCCTGGCTTCAAGCATTTCTTGTTCCTCCTTCCGAGTAGCTGGGACTACAGACATGTGCAATGCCCAGCTAATTCTTGTACTTTTACTAGAGATGGAGTTTCACCATGTTTGCAAGGCTGGTCTGGAGCTCCTGACCTCAAGTGATCCGCCGACCTTGGCCTCCCAAAGTGCTGGGACTACAGGTGTGAGCCACCATGCCTGGCCTAAAATTATCTAAAATTGAAATATTTTCAATGAAAAATTCTCACATTTGGAAAAGTACTTTCTTAAGTTGATATTAGCTTCATGGTAATGTGGCAGTATGAGACTAAACATAGAATAATTGAAAATATTGGAATTAGCTTGTTTGGCCATTCTGTAATGCATAAATATATCAAAACATCATGTTACATACCATAAAGATATAGACTTTTATATGTCAATTTTAAAAGTTTTTAAACAAGTCTAAAATGTACATGGAACCAAAAAAGAGCCTGAATACTACAAAGCTGTAGTAACCAAAGCAGCATAGTATTGGTACCAAAATAGACACATGGATCAATGGAACAGAACAGAGAACCCAGAAATGAAGTCCCACACCTATAACCAACTGCTCTTCAAGAAAGTTGAGAAGAATAAACAATGGGGAAATCACATACTCTTATTCAATAAATGGGGCTAGGAAAATTAGCTAACATTTTGCAAAAGAATGAAATGGGACCCCATCTCTTACCATACGTAAAAATTAACTCAAGATGGATTAAATATTATACTTAAATGTAAGAACTCAAATAGAAACCCTAGAAGAAAACCTAGGAAAAACTCTTCTGGACATTGGTTGGTGCAAAGAATGTATGACTAAGACCTCAATAGCAATTGCAACAAAAACAAAAATGACAAATGGTACTTAATTAAACTAAAGAGTTCCTGCACAGCAAAAGAAACAATCAACAAAGTAAACAGACAACCTACAGAATGGGAGAGAATATTTGCAAATTGTGCATCCAACAAAGGACTAATAACCAGAATCTATGAAGAACTTAAATCAACAAGTAAAAAAATAACCTCATTAAAAATTGGGCAAATGATATATTAACAAACAGACACTTCTCAAAAGAAGACATACATGTATCCAACAAACATATTTTAAAATGCTGTACATCACAAATCATCAAATAAATGCAAATTAAATTACAACGAGATACCATCTCACACCAGTCAGAATGGCTATTTTATTAAAAACAAAAAATAACAGATGTTGGCAAGGATGTGGAGAAAAGGGAAGACACGGTTGGTAGGAATGTGAATTAGTTTAACCCTTAATGAAAAAAGTATGGCGGTTTCTCAAAGAGCTAAAAATAGAATTACTATTTCATCTATCAATCCTACTACTGGATATCTATCCAAGAGAAAATAAATTGCTTTACCAAAAAGACAAAGACACCTGCACTCGCATGTTGATTACAGCACTATTCACAGTGGCAAAGTCATAAAATCAACCTTAGTTTCCATCAACAATGGATTGGATAAAGAAAATGTGGCACATACACACCGTGGAATAATATACAGTCATTAAAATAAATAAGATCATGTCCTTTGCAGCAACACGGCTGTAGCTGGAAGACATTATCCCAAGTGAATTAATGCAGAAAAAGAAAATCAAATACCACATGTTCTCATTTATAAGTGGGAGCAAAATAACCTGTACACATGGTCATAAAGATGGAAACAATAGACACTGGGGACTCCATAAAGGGGGAGGGAGGGAAGGGAACAAGGGTTGAAAAACTGCTTATTGATTACTATGTTTGTTGTCTGGGTGATGGGTTCACTAGAAGCTCATACCCCAGCGTTACTCAATATACCCATGTAACAAACATGCACATGTACCCCCTTAATCTAAAAAATAAATAAAACATTTTTTAAAGAAATTACTGGACAATGACTATAAGAATAATACAATTTTGATATTGAGAATTTGTTACATAATTTCAGTGGTTGGGGAGGTCTTGCGTGAGTGAGTAATGGAATTTTATAAACATTAAGAAATAAATATACTCTGGGTGTCCTATATTTACTTTCCTCTCTGACCAGTAGACTTAATTATGATAAGAATGAAAATAACCTGCTATACTTCTATTGTACTTTATTTATGAAACTATTGTGATATGAAGAATTTCATTTAGTACTTACAATATATACACTTAAATATAGTTTATAAGCTAAAAACCATGACTTTTGGAATGCATATGGAGAGCATACTGTATTAGTGACATGACCTAAAATGAAAAGTTTGAAAACAGGTCTTGACATTCCATTTCTGATCCCCAACCCTAGAATCTCTCTACATTTGTATGACTTAGGTTTGTAGATCTTGGGTAAGATTGTTTCATGTTTCCTTCATGGATGTTTTTGTGCCATTTAAGTCTTCTCTTTGAAGGAGGTAACCTTTTCCTATTTACACTGGTCAACTCCATAGTGGCTGGTAGCATACCTGGTACATATTCTTATACAAAATTATAACATTTATAAAAAATATAATTCTGTTATTTTTTGAGCACTTACTTCCTACCAGGTATTGCATTAAGCAGTTTATTTACATTACTTCAACTGATCCTCAAAAAAACCCAGAAAGTTAGCAATGATAACAATCAACAGGTGAGGAGATGGAAACTCAGAACAGTGAGGGACATACCATTGCAGCACCTGGATTGCACCTCAAGTTAGTCTGAATCTCAAAGATGTGCTCTTACATATTACAAATAACTGAATGGGTCAATGGATTGACAGATGAAAGTGTTATACTGGAGTAAAATAGATGATATATAATAAAACATTAAATTAAAAAATTAAAGTATAATATACATGAAGTATAAAAATCTTAAATGTATAATTTTATTAAAATGTGCATGGTAGTATTACCTTGTAGTCAGCACCCAGATTAATATATTGAACTTTTGCAAAATCAAAGAATATTCCCTCATGATTCACTCCTGTCAGTACTCCTCCAGATGGTAACCATTTTCCTAAAATCTATTAGTATAAACCAGATTTGCTTATTCTTGAACTGTATGTAAATGATACCATTTTCTGTCAGAGATCTGTCACTCAATATGATGCATCTTGTTTTTGTATCAATAAACTGTTCTTTTATATTGCTGAGTAGAATTATTTTGCATAATATTAACCACAATTTAGATACTCATTCTATTACTGATTAAAATGTAGGTTGTTTAGATGGTATAACAAACTTGATTGTGGTAATTATTTCACGAGATATATATTTATCAATTGCATTGTACATTATAAATCAATCACATTGTACATTATAATCTGGTGCAATTTTCTTCGTTCAGTTATACTTCAGTAAGGATTGTTTCCAGTTTGGGACAATTACAAAAAAAATTCTACGATACCAAAACAACATGAACAAGTCTATATGCAATCAATTTATTATTTTATCAAGTAAATATTTATATGATGATCCCTATGTGCCAGACACTGTCTGGAATGCTTCAGAAATACTTAGTCATTTAAACCTCATACAAAACTTATGGCATAGTTACTAATAATAGCTATATCAAATAAATGGGAAAAATAGGAAAAATTCTGAGATTTGGACTCAGGAAGTCTAGCTCCAGAGCTATGTTCTTGACCTTTGTGCTGCATTTTCTCTCAGTATTTAGAGCCACATATTTGTAGTAATGAATAAAATAGCTAACATGATTGTCACTCTAAACCAAACAAAATATTAAATAGTTTTCCTGGATTAGTTCACTTAATCTTAACAATAGTCCCACGAGGGAACTTATATTTATTTCCATTTTACAGCTAAAAAAGTAGGCGTTTAAGTCACTTGCCCATACCTACACAACTATTAAATAGAAGAATCATGGATTTTCACTGTTTGATTCTAATGTTCACGTATTACACTATTGTATATGCTGCCTCCCAAGCAAGCACTTTTATTCTTATCATGAGAAAACGCACCTAAAACAAGCATGGCTATCTCTCTTCATTATACTCTTTGGCCTCATAATTGCCCAGATGCTGGAATGAAACAACCACATGTCAATTCTGAGTGGGTTTATTAAGAATTCAGTTTTTATTTACTTTCTAACAATTGGTATTAACCTACCACTTGAAACTGGCCAATCATCTATTGGCTTTCAAGGTCCTTTTACTTTGGTTCATTGACTAATTCTTGAAGTTAAAGAATGTAGTATTTTCTATTTTAAATCAGAAGCCCAGATCAAAGGTTTAGGAGAGTCGCTTTCCAGATTTCTCCTGCAGCAGTCATCAAGTGCTTTTTTTCTTTTTTCTTTCTTTTTTTTTTTTTTTTTTTTTAGACAGGGTCTGGCTCTGTCACCCAGGATGGCACGCAATGGAGTGATCTTGGCTCACTGCAACCTCTGCCTCCCTGCAACCTCTGCTTCCCGGCTCAAATGATTTCCCTGCCTCAGCCTCCAGAGTAGCTGGGATCAGAGGCACATGATACCATGCTGAACTAATTTTTTTTTTTTTTTTAAGTAGAGATGGCATTTCACTGTGTTGCCTGGGCTGGTCTTGAACTCCTGAGCTCAGGCAATCTGCCCTCCTTGATCTCCCAAAGTGCTGGGATTGCAGGAGCCACCACGCCAGGCCCTGGTTCTCTTTCTTTTTTTTCTTTTTTTTGAGCATGGTTACTTATTTATTTATTTTATTATATTTTAAGTTCTAGGTACATGTGCACAATGTGCAGGTTTGTTACATAGGTATACATGTGCCATGTCGGGTTCTCTTTCTAAAAGCAGTTTGCAAAAGAGCTGAATACCCTAACAGCTTGACCTGGAGCATACAATTTGTTAGCTTCATAAAACTGTCTTACCTGGGTCTTTTCTGCATCTTGTCTTTACAGGATTAGCCACAAAGCCTTTGTGGCAACCCAAGTTTAGACAACTTTCTTGTTTGCCAAGAGACAAGGCAGGGAGAAAAAATAGAATATTTAAGTGTTTGCTCTTAGAATATTTAGAAATATTCAACAATGGAGTCTGCGTAAAGTAATAAAAAATTAAGAATTTTTATTTGGCCAAGACCAGTTATCTGTTTCAACTCATCTTTATCATGATAAAATAGCTCTTACATTTATAAAGTGTTAGCCCAAGCTTTACACAGTTATGTAGGAAACCATGATGTAAGGAAGGAAAATAGATTATGTAAAATCACATGCTGGAAAGCTTTTATTATTTAAAGTATGTAGTGTTAACATAATAAATTCTGGCTGGGTGCGGTGGCTCATGCCTGTAATCCCAACACTTTGGGAGGCCGAGGTGGGCACATTGCCTGAGCTCAAGAGTTCAGACCAGCCTGGGCAACACAGTGAAACCCTGTCTCTACTAAAATATAAAAAATTAACCAGGTGTGGCAGTGTGCACCTGTAGTCCCAGCTACTCGGGAGGCTGAGGAAGGAGAATTGCTTGAACCCAGGAGGCAGAGACTGCAGTGAGCTGAGATTGCACCACTGTACTCCAGCCTGGGCAACAGAGTAAGACTCCGTTTCAAAAAAAAAAAAAAAAAGCCATAATAAATTTTTATGAGGAAGTAGCTGTTTAACAATAATCATTAAAATATAGCAAAAATGGGAAGTAAAAATACCTCTTCAGCTTTTATAACATGTTATCACAAAAATTTTTGACAAGGCTGGTAGCTCATGCCTGTAATCCTAGCACTTTGAGACCATAAGCTTGGGCAACACAGTGACACCCCATCTCTATAAGAAAATTGAAAAATTAGCCAGGTGTGGCAGTGCATGCCTATAGTCTTAGCTACTCAGGAGGCTGGAGTGGAGGATTGCTTGAGCCCAGGAGTCTGGGGTTGAAGTGAGCGATGGTCATTTCATATGCCACTGTGTTTCAGCCCGGGCAACAAAGTGAGACTCTGTCTTTAAATAAATACAATAAAATACAGTACTTTACCAGTTTGCACTCACAACCACTGCCCACCATTTCGCAGACACACATGTGTGGACCTGGCCACCCTGCCACAACTAGCACATTTGCAGATCTCACTACCACTGCCCTGTCCCCACCAACACATGCACACATGCAGATCCTGCCACCCTGTAACTGTAACTGTTGGCACAACCATATGCATAGACCACACTGACACTGCCCTGATGAAGCACTTTGGTCAGAATACCCATTGGAGCGTTGTTGCCAGTGGCCTGAGAACACCTCAGCCCCTCCAGCACAGCAGGTGTTTAACCGCAAGGGACCAGAGAACAAAGCTGTGGGCCTAGCCCCAGAACCCCAGAATTACAGCAGGCAGGCCAGGAGTGCTGAGCAGAGCCTTGGCCTCATGAAATCATACAGAAATGAAGCCAGTTAACTGACCCCAGGTTCTATACCACAGCCAATCCTTCAAAGGAATTAAAGACTATAAAAGGAAAAAGCCCTATTCAATCGACAGCAACTTCACAGATGAAAGGAACATCAGCCCACACAGATAAGAAAGAGCAAGCACAAGAACTTTGGCAACTCAAAAGGCCTGAGTGTCTTCTCAACTCCAAACAAACACCCTAGCTACCCAGCAATGGTTCGTAACCAGGCTGAAATGGCTGGAATGACAGACATAGAATTCAGAATCTGGGTGGCAGCAAGAATCATTGAGATTCAGAAGAAAGGTGAAACCCAATCCAAGGAACCTAAGGAAGCCAATAAAATGATACCAGAGCTGAAAGATAAAATAACCATTTTATGAAAACAAAACAAACAAACAAACAAAACTAATCTGTTGAAGCTGATATTGCAACTGGAAATTTTAATAGCAGAATTGACCAAGCTGAGGAAAGGACTCCAGAGCTTGAAGACTGGTTCTTTTAATCAACTCATTCATGCAAAAATTAAAAAAAAAAAAAGAATTTTAAAAATTGAACAAAATCTCTAAGAAATACAAGATTAGGTAGAGGCCAAATCTATGACTCATTGGCCTCATTGAAGGAGAGGGACAGAGAGCAAGTAACTTGGAAAGCATATTTGACGACATTGTCCTTGAAAATTTTCCCAGCCTCACTAAAGAAGTCAACATTCAAATTCAGGAAAACCAGAGAAGCCCTGCAAGATGCCATACAAGGAGACCATCCTCAATACACATTGTCATCAGTTTCATGCGCGTCCGTGTGAAGAGCCCACCAAACAGGCTTTGTGTGAGCAACATGGCTGTTTATTTCACCTGGGTGCAGGTGGGCTGAGTCCGAAAAGAGAGTCAGTGAAGGGAGATAAGGATGGGGCCCTTTTATAGGATTTGGGTAGGTAAAGGAAAATTACAGTCAAAGGGGGTTTGTTCTCTGGCGGGCAGGAGTCGGGGGTCGCAAGGTGCTCAGTGGGGGTGTTTTTGAGCCAGGATGAGCCAGGAAAAGGACTTTCACAAGGTAATGTCGTCAGTTAAGGCAAGGACTGGCCATTTACACTTCTTTTGTGGTGGAATGTCATCAGTTAAGATGGGGCAGGGCATATTCACTTCTTTTGTGATTCTTCAGTTACTTTAGGCCATCTGGGCGTATATGTGCAGGTCACAGGGGATGCAATGGCTTGGCTTGGGCTCAGAGGCCTGACATTCCTGCCTTCTTATATTAATAAGAAAAATAAAACAAAATAGTGTTGAAGTGTTGGGGCAGCGAAAATTTTTGGGGGGTGGTATGGAGAGAGAATGGGCGATGTTTCTCAGGGCTGCTTCAAGCGGGATTAGGGGCGGCGTGGGAACCTAGAGTGGGAGAGATTAAGCTGAAGGGAGGTCTTGTGGTAAGGGGTGATATTGTGGGGATGTTAGAAGAAACATTTGTCCTATAGAATGATTGCTGATGGCCTGGATATGGTTTTGTATGAATTGGAAAACTAAATGGAATAACAGAAGGAGAAAAACAGGTATAAAAGGTCTAAATATTGGGACGACTCGGGACATCTGATTAGAGAGTGCCTAAGGAGATTCAGCATAGTCCTGCCAGCAAAGATTATTTATTTACTTCAAGAGTTAAGAGTGGCAGTTTGGGGATAGCACCAGGAGATATCAGCTGTAATGGCTTGGAAAAACATTGTAAACCGCCAGTGTAAACATGAGCAGGGCCTGTATGAGTAGTTGAGAACGGTGAATAGGAGTATGACTAGACAGAAGATAGTAGGGATGACAAGTTTTTTTGGGGCACAGTCTAAGTTGGTCTGGTGTCTGGAATGAGACTGGGGCCTAATAAAAAGGAGCGTCTATACAGGAGCTCAAATGGGCTGTACCTTGTAGCATTCTGAGGACAGGCCTGAATTCTGAGAAGGGAAAGTGGTAAAAGTACTGTCCAGTCCTTTTTAAGTTGGTGGCTGAGCTTGGTGAGGTGTGTTTTTAAAAGACCTTTAGTCCATTCTACTTTTCCTGAAGACGGAGGACCGTAAGGGATATAAAGGTTTCACCGAATACTAAGAGCCTGAAAAACTGCTTGGCTGATTTGACTAATAAAGGCTCATCTGTTATCAGACTGTATAGAGGTGGGAAGGCTAAACTGAGGAATTATGTCTGACAGAAGGGAAGAAATGACTGCGGTGGCCTTCTCAGACCCTGTAGGAAAGGCCTCTACCTATCCAGTGAAAGTGTCTACCTAGACTAAGAGGTATTTTAGTTATCTGACTCGGGGCATGTTGAGTAAAGCTAATTTGCCAGTCCTGGGTGGGGGCAAATCCTCGAGCTTGATGTGTAGGGAAGGGAGGGGGACTGAATAATCCCTGACGAGTAGTAGAATAGCAGATGGAACACTGAGAAGTTATTACCTTGAGGATAGATTTCCACGATGGAAAGGAAACGAGAGGTTCTAAGAGGCGGGCTAGTGGCTTGTACGATAGCATAACCTGCCTTTGCTGGTGTGTGGCGATTAGGCCTGGTGGAACCACCACCAATAAATCAAGCGTGATGAGGGTGAGGAACAGGAAAGAAGGAAATTTGGGGAAATGGGGTGAATGTCAGGTGGATCAGAGAAATACAGTCATGGGGGTCAGGTGTGGTATCAGGAATAATGTGGGAGGCCAGAGTGAAGTCCGGGCCAGGAACAACGGTAATTGTGGGAGACTCAACAAAGAGTGAATACAGCTGAAGGAGCCAGGAAGCAGAAAGTATATGCATCAGGTATGAGGAAGAAAATAGATTTTGGAAGTTATGAGAACTGTAGAGAGTGAGTTGAGCATAGTTTGTGATTTTGAGGGCCTCTAAAAGTATTAAAGCAGCAGCAGCTGCTGCACGCAGACATGAGGGCTAGGCTAAAACAGTAAGGTCAAGTTGTTTGCACAGAAAGGCTACAGGGTGTGGTCCTGGCTCTTGTGTAAGAATTCTGACCGCGCTAACCATGCCTAAGAAGGAAAGGAGTTGTTGTTTTGTAGAAGGTGCTTGGGTTTGAGAGATCAGTCCGACACAATAGGCAGGGAGAGCACGTGTGTTTTTATGAGAATTATGCTGAGATAGGTAACAGATGAGGAAGAAATTTGGGCTTGATTGAAGTAATGGGAGCTGTCTGTGAAGCTTTGTGGCAGTACAGCCCAGGTAATTTGCTGAGCTTGATGGGTGTCAGGGTCAGTCCAAGTGAAAGCAAAGAGAGGCTGGGATTAACGGTGCAAAGAAATAGTAAAGAAAGCATGTTTGAGATCTAGAACAGAATAATGGGTTGTAGAGGCAGGTATTGAGGATAGGAGAGTATATGGGTTTGGCACCATTGGGTGGATAGGCAAAACAATTTAGCTGATAAGGCGCAGATCCTGAACTAACTTGTAAGGCTTGTCTGGTTTTAGGACAGGTAAAATGGGGGAATTGTAAGGAGAGTTTATAGGCTTTAAAAGGCCATGCTGTAGCAGGCGAGTGATAACAGGCTTTAATCTTTTTAAAGCGTGCTGAGGGATGGGATATTGGTGTTGAGTGGGGTAAGGGTGATTAGGTTTTAATGAGATGGTAAGGGGTGCATGATCAGTCACCAAGGAGGGAGTAGACGTAGCTTATATTTGTGGGTTAAGGTGGGGGGATACAAGAGGAGGACGCAAAGGAGGCTTTGGATTGGGAAGAAGGGCAGCAATGAGATGTGGCTGTAGTCCAGGAATAGTCAGGAAAGCAGATAATTTAGTTAAAGTGTCTCAGCCTAATAAGGGAACTGGGCAGGTGGGGATAACTAAAAGGAGTGCCTAAAAGAGTATTGTCTAAGTTGGCACCAGAGTTGGGGAGTTTTAAGAGGTTTAGAAGCCTGGCCGTCAATACCCACAACAGTTATGGGGGCAAAGGAAACAGGCCCTTGAAAAGAAGGTAATGTGGAGTGGGTACCCTCCGTATTGATTAAGAAGGGGATGGGCTTACCTTCCACTGTGAGAGTTACCCGAAGCTCGGCGTCCGTGATGGTCTAGGGGGCTTCCGAGGCGATCGGGCAGTGTCAGTCTTCAGCCGCTATGCCGAGAAGATCTGGGAAGGAGTCAGAGAGCCTTGGGCCAGAGTTCCAGGGCTCTGGGAGTGGCTGCCAGGTGAGTTGAACAGTCTGATTTTCAGTGGGGTCCCACACAGATGGGATGTGGCTTAGGAGGAATCCCAGGCTGTGGGCATTCCTTGGCCCAGTGTCCAGATTTCTGGCACTTGTAGCAAGCTCCTGGGGGAGGAGGTTCTGGAGGAACACCTGGCAGCTGCGGTTCAGGCGTTTGGAAGTTCTTGTGTGCTGGAGATGTGGCTGGGGTTTGTCTCACAGTGGAGGCAAGGAATTGCAACTTTTTTCTATTGTTGTACACCTTGAAGGCGAGGTTAATTAAATCCTGTTGTGGGGTTTGAGGGCTGGAATTTAATTTTTGGAGTTTTCTTTAATGTCGGGAGCAGATTGGGTAATAAAATGTATATTGAGAATAAGACGGCCTTTTGACCTTTTAGGGTGTAGGGCTGTAAAGTGTCTCAGGGTTGCTGCCAAACAAGTCATGAACTGGGCTGGATTTTTATATTTGATGAAAAAGAGCCTAAACACTTCTGATTTGGGATAAAGAAAAAGGAGCATTAACCTTGACTATGCCTTTGGCTCCAGCCACCTTTTTAAGAGTAAATTGCTGGGCAGGTGGGGGAGGGCTAGTCACAGAACGAAACTGTAAGCCCGACCAGGTGTGAGGAGGGGAGGTGATAAAAGGATTATAGGGTGGAGGAGCGGAGGCTGAGGAAGAATTGGGAGCTAGCTTGGGCTGGCGAGGAGGGGAGAGGTCAGATGGGTCTGTAGAAAAGGAAGATTAAAAAGACTCAGCGATGCTTGGGGTTGGGACTGAGGGGACAGGCGGGAGGGAAAGAAGGAAGATTTGGGAGGAGTTGCACTGGGCACAGAGACTAGGAAGGGACTGATGTGTAAAAGAATGCCTGGATGTCAGGCACCTCAGACCATTTGCCCATTTTATGACAAGAATTATTTAGATCTTGTAGGATGGAAAAATTGAAAGTGCCGTTTTCCGGCTATTTGGAACTACTGTCGAGTTTGTACTGGGGTCAAGCAGCATTGCAGAAGAAAATAAGGCATTTAGGTTTTAGGTCAGGTGTGAGTTGAAGAGGTTTTAAGTTTTTGAGAACGCAGGCTAAGGGAGAAGAAGGAGGAATGGAAGGTGGAAGCTTACCCATAGTGAAGGAGGCAAGCCCAGAGAAAGCAGTAGAGACACGGAGAAGGGGTGGGGGGTTCTTGCCCTCCAGAAAAGCAGAGAAGGTGTTGGGGCACAGAAATAAGGGATTGGGGCACGGAGATGAGAGGTTGGGGTGTGGAAATAAGCGATTGGGGGGTTCTTGCCCCCTAGGAAAGTGGGACTTGCCACTAAGGGTGAAGAAGAAGGGGTTGAGGGGTACTTGCCCCTGCCCCAGGAAAGCGGGACTTGCCACTAAGGGTGAAGGAGAAGGGGTTGAGGGGTGCTTGCCCCTTCCCCAGGAAAGGCAGAGAAGGGGTAGAGACAAGGAGAGAAGGGGTTGGGGTACTTGCCCCTTCCCCAGAAAAGCGGGACTTGCCTCTAAGGGTGAAGGACCAAGGCAGGCGTCCCTGCGTGGTCTGACACCCTTGAAATGTGGGTGTATCATCAGAGAGGCATCCCTGCAATGATTAAACACCAAGGGAAGGCTGCCTTCCCAGTCCGTGACCGGCGCCGGAGTTTTGGGTCCACGGATAAAATGTGTCTCCTTTGTCTCTACCAGAAAATGAAAGGAATCGAAATTAAGAGAAGGGAGAGATTGAAGTGTGGTGCCAAGATTGAAAGGAGAAAGAGGTTGAGGGATAGTGAGGGAGGTTGGAGAAGAGAGTAAAAAGAGGCCGCTTACCGGATTTGAAATTGGTGAGATGTTTCTTGGGCTGGTCAGTCTGAGGACCTGAGGTCGTAGGTGGATCTTTCTCACGGAGCAAAGAACAGGAGGAAGGGGGATTGATCTCCCAAGGGAGGTCCCCCGATCTGAGTCACGGCACCAAATTTCATGTGTGTCCATGTGAAGAGACCACCATACAGGCTTTGTGTGAGCAACATGGCTGTTTATTTCACCTGGGTGCAGGCGGGCTGCGTCCGAAAAGAGAGTCAGTGAAGGGAGATAAGGGTGGGGCCCTTTTATAGGATTTGGGTAGGTAAAGGAAAATTACAGTCAAAGGGGGTTTGTTCTCTGGCGGGCAGGAGTAGGGGTCGCAAGGTGCTCAGTGGGGGTGTTTTCTGAGCCAGGATGAGCCAGGAAAAGGATTTTCACAAGGTAATGTCATCACTTAAGGCAAGGACTGGCCATTTACACTTTTGTGGTGGAATGTCATCAGTTAAGATGGGGCAGGGCATAGTCACTTCTTTTGTGATTCTTCAGTTACTTCAGGCCATCTGGGCGTATATGTGCAGGTCACAGGGGATGTGATGGCTTGGCTTGGGCTCAGAGGCCTGACAATCAGATTCTCCAAAGCCATGTGAAAGAAAACATATTAAAGGCTGGGCACGGTGGCTCACACCTGTAATCCCAGCAATTTGGGAGGCAAGGACAGGTGTGTCACATGAGGTCAAAAGTTTGAGACCAGCCTGGCCAAGATGGTGAAACCCTGACTCTACTAAAGATACAAAAATTAGCTGGGAGTGGTGGCACATGCTTATAATCCCAGCTACTCGGGAGGCTGAGACACTAGAATCGCTTGAACCCAGGAGGCGGAGGTTGCAGTCCCGGGAGGTGGATGTTACAGTGAGCTGAGATAGCTCTACTGCACTCCAGCCTGGGCAGCAGAGTGAGACTCTGTCTCAAAAAGAAAAAAGAAAAGAAAAAGAAAATATATTAAAAATAGCTAGAAAGAAGGGAGAAGGGCAGGTTACCTACAATGGGAACTTCATCAGGCTCAAAGTAGACTTTTCAGCAGAAACCCTACAAGCAAGAAGAGACTGAAGGCCTATATTCAGTATCCACAAAGAAAAGAAATTCTAACCAAGTATTTTATAACCAGCCAAACTAAGTTTTATAAGCAAAGAAACAATGAAATCTTTTCAGTCAAGCAAATGTTAAGGAAACCATGAGACCTCTTTTAAAAAAAGTCCTTAAGTTAGTGCTAAATATGGAAATGAAAGACTATTACCAGCCATCATAAAAACACACTTAAGTACATACACCATTAACATTATAAAGCAAAGACAAAAACATGTCTACATAACAACCAGGTAATAACATGATGACAAGATCAAATGCGCATATATCAATATTAACTTTAAATGTTGAGCTAAACATCCCATTTAAAAGGCACAGATTGGCAAGTTGGATAAAGAAGCAAGACCCAAGTCTATGTTATCTTCGAGAGACCCATCACATGCAGTGACATTCATAGGCTCAAAGGAAAGTGATGGAGAAAAATCTACCAAGCCAACTGAAAACAAAAAGAGCAGGAGTTCCTATTCCTATTTCAGAAAAACAGACTTTAAACCAACAAAAAATTTTTAAAAAGCCAAGAAGGGCGTTATATAATGATAAAGGGTTCAATTCGAAAGGAAGAATTAACAGTCCTAAATATATATGCACCCAATGCTGGAGCACCCAGATTTGTAAAACAAGTTCTTATAGAGACATGTAGAGACCTAGATAACTACACAATAATCGTGGGAGACTTCAACAGCACGCTGACAGTGTTAGATGGATCAATGAATTAGAAAACTAACAAACATATCTAGGATCTAAACTTCGACACTTCATCAAAAGGGCCTAATAGACATCTGTAGAAGAATCCATGCAACAACAGCAGAATATATATTCTTCTTATCTGCACATGGCACATACTCAAAAATCAAACACATGCTCAGCAATAAAGCAATTCTCAACAAATTCTGAAGAAACCAATATCATACCAAGCATAGTCTCAGACTACAGCATAATTAAAAGAGAAGTCAATACCAAGAAGAACTCTCAAAATCAAACAATTACATGGAAATTAAACAACCTATTCCTGAATGACTTTGGGGTAAAGAATGAAATTAATGCAGAAATTAAAAAATATTCTTAGAAACTAATGAAAACAAGGATACAATACAATAGAATCTCTGGGACACAGCTAAGCAGTGTTAAGAGGAAAGTTCATAGCACTAATTGCCTATATGAAGAAGTTAGACCTCAAAATAACATTTATATTGCATCCAGATAAACTACAAAAACAAGAGGAAACCAACCCCTAACATAGCAGAAGAAAATAAATAACCAGAAATCAAAGCTGAACTGAACAAAATTGAACACAAAAATGTATAAAAAGGATAGATGAACCCAAAGTTGGTTCTTGAAAGAATAAATAACATTGATAGACTGCTAGCTAGATTAATAAATTAAAAAGTGAGAATATCCAAATAAACAAAATTAAAAATGACAAAGGTGACATTGTCACCAACCCCACAGAAATACAAAAAACCCTCAGAGACTATAATGATCACCACTTTGGAGACAAACTAGAAAACCTAGAAGAGATGGATAAATTCCTGGAAGCATATAACCTCTCACGAGTGAACCAGGAAGAAATGAAAATCATTAACAGACTATAAGGAGTTTCAAAGGTGAATCAATAATAAAAAAGCTACCAACAAGAAAAAGCCCTGGACAAGACAGATTCACAGCCAAATTTCACCAGACTTATAAAGAAGAGCTGGTACCAATGCTACTGAAGTTATTCCAAAAAAAAAAAACTGGGGAGGAAGGACTCCTACCAAAAACATCAGACCAACATCCCTGATGAACCCAGATTCAAAAATTTTCAACGAAGCATCAGGAAACTGATACCAGTAACACATCGCAAAGCTGATCCAATGCAATCAAGTAAGCTTTATTCCTGGGATGCAAGACTGGTTCAACACATGAAAATCAATAAATATAATTTACCACATAAGCAGAATTGAAAACAGAAACCACATAATCATTTCAATAGATGATGAAGAGGTTTTTGATAAAATTCTACATCCTTTCATGTTAAAATCTCTCAATAAACTACATATCAAAGGGAAGTACCTCAAAAAAATAAGAGACTTCTATGACAAACCCACAGTCAACATCACGCCAAATGGGAAAAAGTAGAAAGCATTCCCCTTGAGAACCAGAACAAAACAGGCATGTCCACTCTTAGCACTGCTATTCAACATAGAACTAAAAGTCCTATCCAGGGCAACCAGGCAAGAGAAAGATATAAAACATGTACAAATAGGAAGAGAGAAACTCAAACTTTTACAAACAATGTGATTTTATACCTAGAAAGTCACATAGTTTCTGCCCAAGGACTCCTAGATCTCATCAACAACTTCAGCAATGTTTCAGAATACAAAATCAATGTGCGTAATTTAGTACATTTTTATATACCAATAATGTTCAGTCTAAGAGCCAAATCCAAAATGGAATCCAATTCACAATAGCTATAAAATGATAAAATACCTAAGAGTACAGCTAACCAGGGAAGGCAACAATATCTACAATAAGAATTACAAAACACTGCTGAAAGAGGTCAGAAAAGACACAAACAAGTGAAGACACATTCCGTGCTCATGGATAGGAAGACTCAGTACTGTTAAAATGACCATACTGCCCAAAGAAATTTACAGATTCAATACTATTTCTACCAAACTACCAATGATATTTTTCACAGAATTAGAGAAAGCAATTTTAAAATTCATATTGAACAAAAAAATCCCAAATAGCCAAAGCAATCCTAAGCAAAAAGAACAAAACCAGAAACATCACACCACATGACTTCAAACTACGTACTACAAGGCCTCACTAACCAAAACAACATAGTACTGGTAGAAAAACAGACACATAGACAAATGGAACTGATTAGAGAACCCAGAAATAAACCCACACAAGGGAAAATATCTGAGCTTTGACAAAGTTGACAAAAACAAGCAGTGGGGTAAAGAATTCCTATTCAATAAATGATGCTGGGATAGCTGGCTAGCCATATGCAGAAGACTGAAACTGGACCCCTCCATTTCACCATATATAAAAATCAACTTAAGATAGATTAAAGATTTAAATATGAAACCCAAACCTATAAAACCCCTGGAAGAAAAACTATGAAATATTATTCTGAACGTAGCCTTTGGCAAAGATTTCATGACAAAGATTCCAAAAGCAATTGCAACAAAAACGGTAATTGACAAGTAGGACTTATTAAACTACAAAGCTTCTGCACAGCATTGGAAACTAGGAGGAGAGTAAACAGACAACATACAGAATGAGGGGAAATATTTGCAAACTATGCTTCTGACAAAGGTCTAATATCCAGTATCTATAAGAAACTTAAAATAACAAGCAAAACCAGCACCCCATTAAAAAATGAGCAAAGGACATGAATGGGCACTTCTCAAAACAAGATATACATGCAGCAAACAAACAAATGAAAAAATATTTAACATTACTAATCATCAGAGGGGTGGAAATCAAAACCACAATAAGATACCATCTCATACTAGTCGGAATGGCTATTGTTTAAAAGTCCAGAAATAACAGATACTGGTGAAGATGTGGAGAAAAGAGAAAGCTTATTCACTGCTGATGGAAATGTAAATTAGTTCAGCCACTGTGGAAAACAGTTTGGAAATTTCTGAAAGAGTTTAAATGAGTACCACCTTTTTACCCAGCAATCTCATTGCTAGGTATATACCCAAATAAATATAAATTGTTCTACATGAAGACATATGCACACATATACACATAGGTTCATTATTGCAGTATTGACAAAGACATTGAATCAACCTAGATGCCTTTAATGAACTAGATAGAGAAAATATGGTACATACACATCATGGAACACTACACAGCTATAAAAAGAATTAAATTATGTTCTTTCAGCAACAGAGATGGAGCTGGAGGCCATTATCCTAAGCAAATGAATGCAAAAACAGAAAACCAACTACACATTCTCACTTATAAGTTGGAGCTAAACATTGAGTACATGTGGATACAAAGAGGAGAACAATATACACCAGGGACTACTTAAGGGTAGAGAGTAGGAGCAGTTGAGAACTGAAAAACCACCTATGAGGTGCAATGTTCCTTACCTGAGTAACAAAATAATCTGTACAAAAAGCTTCCATGACATGCAATTTACCCATGTAACAAGGCTGCACATATACCCCCTGAAACTAAAATAAAAGTTAGAAAGAAAGAAAAACATGGTTTAGAAAATGGAAAAAAATCTACAGACAGTAAGAAAATGTTTGCAGTTCATAAATGATATAAGAATTCTCTAAATTCAATATTCAGGAAACAAGCACACAATTAAAGGTGGGCAATAAACTTCAATTGACACTTTAGCATAGGATATACAGCTGGCAGATCAGCACAGAAAAATGTATTCATTATTAGTAAGAAAATAAACATTTAAACCACAATGAGATACCATCACACACCTACTAAAATAACTAAAATTGTATATCTGACTAAATGATAGCAAGGATATTAGTAAGTGGAACTATAATATATTTTTTGTGGGAGTATAAAATGATATAACCAATTGTAAAATAGTTTGATGGTTTTTTGGACATTCTTAAAACATACACTTACATGACTTTGCTGTTCCACTTGTACTATATTTCCATATAAAAACTTATGCACAAACCATCCCCTATCTAACAGCAGATGAATTTATAAACACATTGCAGTATATACATTTGAAACAGTACTTAGTAGACTATCATTTAGCAACAAAAATGGCACATATGACAACATAGAAGAAAAAAGCCAGACCAACAAACAATATATATTCTATTATTACATTAATATACAATTCTAGAAAAATGCAAAGTAATCTATAGTAGCAAATGTGTAGTTGCCTGGGGAATGCATGGAGTTCCTTACCTAAGTAGAAGGAATAATTCTGGTGTTCTTTAGCACACTAGGGTGACTACAGTTAACAATAATTTATTGCATATTTCAAAGTAGCTAGAACAGAGTATCTGGAATGTCCCCAACACAAATAAATAAAGAACATTCAAATTGGAAAATAATAAGTCAAGTTATCCTTATTCACAAATGAAAAATCTAGACTCCACCAAAAATTGTTAGAACTGACAAATGACAGATGAGTTCATTAAAGTTTTAGGATACAAAATCAACGTACAAAAATCAGTAGCATTTCTATACACCGACAGTAAAATTCTGAAAAAGAAATTTAAAAATCCAATTTCATTTATGTTAGCTACAAAAAATAAATTAACTAGGAATTAATTTAACTAAAGAAGTTAAAATCTTTACAATGAACACTATAAAATGCCAATGAGGAAAATTGACGAAGACACACAAAAAATGAAAAGATAGCTTATGTTCATGGATTGGAAGAATTAACAATTAAAATGTGCATAATACCAAAAGTGATCTATAGATTCAATGTATTCTTTGTATAAATACAAATAACATTTTTCCAGAAATGAAAAAACAATCCTAAAATTCATATGGAACCACGAAAGACCCTAAATAGTCAAAACAATCCTGAGCAAAAAGAATAAAGCTGGAAGTATCACATTACATATGCAAATCAATAAACTTGATACGTTACATTAATACAATCAAGGACAACACCACATGGTTATTTCAATAGATGTCAAAAAGAATTGGATAAAATTCGACATCAATTCATGATGAAAAAAAATCAACAAACTGAGCATGGAAGAAACATGCCTCAAAATAACAAAGGCTATATATATAAAACTCACAGCTAGCACCATATTGAATGGGGAAAAATTGAAAGCCTTTCTTCTAAGTTCTGGAAGAAGATAAAAATGCCCACTTTCCGCCCTTTTATTCAAAAGAGTACTGGAAGTCCTAGTCAGAGCAGCTAGATAAGATAAATATATGATAAATGAGTGAGATGATATGTAGTTTAATTACCCTGACTTGATCATTACACACTCTGTATCAAAATATCACGTGGACCTATTAAATATGTGTAATTATTGTATGTTGATACAAATAATTTTTAAAAGAGTAGACAGTATAGAAATAGGTGGAGTTCTCTTATCCAAATATTATTTGAATGCTGTCTTACTTTCAGTGCACAATAGTAGACACTGAAAATACAACTCCGAAAAAGACCTGGTCTCTGCCTTTGAAGAATAAAATTATTTAATGAAGGTAACATATGCGTTCACAAAGGTTTTCTCGAGAATAATGAAAGTTTAAGGGGTGGTATCTTACTTCAATTTAGGTGGTTCTGGGAGATAGAAGGGGAATCAGAAGAAGAAAGTGAATGTAATGCCTAGAGACAGAACTTTAAAAAGTAATTGGCAATGTAAGATGAAATTGAAGAAAAATCTGAGAAAGTAAGAGTCAAGGATATCTATTAAATTGTACTCTTAAACTTATTTAAAGAAGACAAAAGGAAGGTAATGGATAGAAAGAGATATTAAATGCTGGAAAGTGTGTTTAAAAGGATTTCCTACTTACTGAAAGGAGGCTTAATGGTAGACAGATATTCCAATTATCTATTACTGCAAAATGACTCACCTTCCAAAAAATTATTTGATTATACTCATGGATTCTGTGAGTAAGGAATTAGGGCAGGGCTCAGCAAGTGTGGTTTGTCTTTGTTCCACAATGTCTAGGATCTCAGTTGTTTGAACAGCTGGAAGCCTGACACCTCTAGAGGCTTCTTCACTCACACGTCTAGTTTATGGGCAGGGATGACTCAAATAGCTTCCTCCCTCTATGTAACTGCAGAGCCTCTCCATGTGGCCTCTTCTTATGGCTCTCCAGGTTGGTGGCCTCAGTTTAGTTGGATTTTTTATATTGCAGCTTAGGTCTCCATAAGGGAGTATTTTAGCCAACGAAGTAGAAGCTTCGTGCCTTTTGTCGAGCCACCCTCTACATAGTGTCACTTCTACCTATTTGTCTAAGCAGTCACAAGCCTATCCAGGTTTAAGGGGAAGAAATAGAGACTCCCACTAGGAGAGTCAATACATTTGAAGTTAACACATTTTAGAAACCACAACAATAGATGTATTCTAGAGGGGAGAAGAAAATCTCAGATTTATGGAAATGATAAATAAATCCCCCTAATTTTCTCAGCAAAATACATTACGCATTAACTATTGAAACATTTCTTGCGGAGGGGACATGGAATGAGGATGAGAGAAAGAACTAGCGATTTGATAAGAGGGATCAGAAGTTCGGAAAGGCCACTTAGGTTGAGAAGTCAGTGAGCAAAGAGTAGAGATTTTGAGATTCTTTGAGAATTGAGAAAAATAGAGACCTAAGGAAAAACACTTACAATAATTCATTTATCAAACTCATGGCAAAAATACTGGAGGCAAAGTTAAAATACGAACACAAACTATGGAAAATATATAACAATGGGCTGACAATTTAATATCAAGAGATGTTACAAATTAATAAGACCAATGGCCCAAGACATAAGAACACAGTGTCCTAATAATGAATATTAGGTATAAATCTGGAGCACTACGTGAAAACCTAAAATACTTTCTTATGTGAATATTAGGATAGATTTTAAAATAATAACTCAGAGAGGTAGGTTTTTTCATGTTTAAGGCTGTATTTTGTTAATTAGTTTACTATTGTCTTATGACTTTCTACAAAACACACAGCATAAATTTGATAGCCTTTAATAATGTTTGCTGTTGATGTCAAGAATATATTTGAGTTTCAATATGAGCACTGATTAATATGTGCTTTGTCACAGGAAATTTTATGAGGAAATGTAGAATAGTATTTATATTGGGGGCAGAAAAAAGAAAAACTTAAATTGTATACAAAAATGTGTTTTAAATGATTTCAATTTATTAAACTACCAATAAATCTGAATATACGCACTGGTGATTGCTGCATTTATAAACTCATAAACTCAGGTTTCGCTCTGAATAGCAGAATGCAGAGAAACCATCCGTTCCCAAATGCTGCTCTCTCTTTATCCCAGCAGGTGGGCTTCAAGCTTTTCTATACACATAGTTATTGCTGGACAAATCTTTCCCCCTCTCTCTAAGAAATTCACCCCTCCCTTGAGCCACAGTTCTTTATGATGAGATGACTCATTAAGCTTTTTTCCCAGCAGGGAGCTGACACCCAATTAATGAGCTGACACTGTTCTGAGTCTGCTCTCACTAGTGCAATAAGGCTCTGTTTACAAACACAGGCTGTTGTGCGTGTTAGGGTGGGCAGGTTAAAACTTCCCTGCTGGGCCAGTTTGTTCAAAATCATAAGGGTTCTTTAAACAATGTCTTTGTGCCTTACACATCAGACATACTGCTTTCAGCAGGATGCAAGTCACTCTAATGACAATATCCTGTTTGGCGGGAAAGGGACCAATGGACCCAGCTTTTGGACTATAAATAATACAAATGGTAAAACTTTGTAGTAAAGTTACTTTCAATACTATCTAACAGTAGATAATTTTTATCTGTAAGATAAAATTTTAGGTTTGCAAACTTTCGTTTTCAGCTGAAAATTGTTGTTAAATCCAGACTCTATCTGTGTTTTCCTCCCTCCACCTAAAATTCCATCTGCCTTTCTTCATTTGGCAAACTCCTAATGAATCTCAGGCCCCAGCTAAAATATCATTTCTTTTGTGAAGTCTTTTTTGAATTTCTCAGGGAGGGGTAACACTCTATACAGGGTCCTCATAAGAATTTTTAAAGCCTCTATAGTAGCATCCATTACACTCTCTTTTCATTCTTCTCTTTCTCTAAAGGAGAAGGATCTAAAGTATCTAGACATAGTATAGTGCACGACACATAGTAGATGCTGACTTCGGCTTCTAATTCTATGCCTATGGGCTACCTACAGTTGTGTTCTATACCTATGAGTAGCAGTTGTTACTTCATTTTATATCTAAGGAACCTATTGTTTACTAAAATCATCTCTCTTTCTGTACAATTAGGACTTCATATCTTCCCCCACTTTAATAGTGAGCCACACAATCCCAGACACGGTGCTAGTCACGGGCAATCACAAGGTGAACAACTTACAGCCCATTTTCCCAAGGATCTCATAATCTCATATATAAATAATGATGATTTACCTACTCTGTACCACTTCTGAGTATTAGAGCTTGGATCCAACAGACATTTATTTGGAGATAGAGATAAACAATGCAGAAAAAAATAATTAGGCATATTGTTTTCATTGGGCAAAAATAATATTTTTTATCAAAGAAGGTTTTTATTAAAGAAGGTTTACTTGAAGGTTAACATTATATTATTGCAAATAAAGACAAAGCAATCTGTTTCCTTTTCAAAAATTCTGATACTGACAGAGTGCAGCGGTTCGCCTGTATTCAGCCGTCTCCCAGTGATGCTTACTCAGTGCCAAACTTCCCGTTTAAAGTTCTCATCCTAATTCAACAAAGCCTGAAGATAAAAAAGGCATAGGAATAGTGAAAAAGCTTCAAACTATAAAATTAAAAATTGCGATTGCCTGTTAATCACTGGTTAAAGGAAAGTGGACACAGGGCTTCCAAAGCATGCGGGGGGGACACAGGGCTTCCAAAGCGTGCGGGGGGGGGGGGGGGGGACACAGGGCTTCCAAAGCCTGTGGGGTGGGGGGGACATAGGGCTTCCAAAGCGTGCGGGGGGGACACAGGGCTTCCAAAGCGTGCGGGGGGGGGACATAGGGCTTCCAAAGCGTGCGGGGGGAGGACACAGGGCTTCCAAAGCGTGCGGGGGGAGGACACAGGGCTTCCAAAGCGTGCGGGGGGGGGGACATAGGGCTTCCAAAGCGTGCGGGGGGGACACAGGGCTTCCAAAGCGTGCGGGGGGAGGACACAGGGCTTCCAAAGCGTGCGGGGGGAGGACACAGGGCTTCCAAAGCGTGCGGGGGGAGGACACAGGGCTTCCAAAGCGTGCGGGGGGGGGGGACATAGGGCTTCCAAAGCGTGCGGGGGGGACACAGGGCTTCCAAAGCGTGCGGGGGGAGGACACAGGGCTTCCAAAGCGTGCGGGGGGAGGACACAGGGCTTCCAAAGCGTGCGGGGGGAGGACACAGGGCTTCCAAAGCGTGCGGGGGGAGGACACAGGGCTTCCAAAGCGTGCGGGGGGGGGACATAGGGCTTCCAAAGCGTGCGGGGGGGGGGGACATAGGGCTTCCAAAGCGTGCGGGGGCGCATTCACTGCATCACACACCCCCACCCCACACCCACACACACACTTTTTCAGAAAGGTATTTTCAGTTCACTGTCTTCTCTAGAAACTCAGAGAAAACAGCAAAAGCAATACAAAATTGGGATAAAATTTATTTTACGATGAAGTAATTACGAGTTCCAGTTAAAACCACAATGCCTACTGAGTGCGTACTGTGAACTAAAAATCAGTCTAAATGCTTTCTGCTAATTAATTGAGAACACATACACAGCTCCCTAAAAGAAGTGTCGCAGCCCTAACAGACCCATCCAATGATCCTTTGATTAAGACAAGATCCCTCATCAGATCCCTGTTCCACTCAGATTCTTCTATCTTGGAATAGAAGATGAATAAAAAGAAGAGGTTTCTTGTTGTTGTTGTTGTTTGTTCATTTGCTTTTTGTCTCTGACTTAGTGTCTTTGTTGAAAAAGACTTTTGGAAGTAAAATGCTGAGAAGGAAGAGGAAGCAACAAACTTCAGATCTTAATAAGGAAAATCTGCAACCATATGAATTGTAAGTGGCAAAATCTTATTCATTCTTAGTTTGTTATAAAGCATGGCTACCATATTCTGCCATACTTCATCTTCAGTCACACCTGCATGGACATTTTGCTAACCTGAAAGGCATTCTGTGGGCCAGACATTCAGGAGGCCTAAGTTTTGACACTAATTAGATATACTTACCTGTGTCACTTGAGTCTTTAATTTTCTCTAATTTTATTAATTATATTCTTCAGTTTCCAGAAGGGCAGGCAACATACTGCTGGGCTTGTTCTTTTCAATTTCAATCTGCAAGAATTCATTATGGTCATAATGTGTATGTTATTTGTGGGTAATGAAAAAGTAAATATTCAAGCATTTATATTTTCATATATGCCTTCTGCAAAAATTTAAGTGTATAAAAGGTTTCAGTCAGTGTTAATGATTGAAACACAAATATCTATCAATTATTATTATCATCATATCACAAAATTCATGATGCTTTTATATGCTTGGAACTATGTGTATTTTATTGTGTCATCCTTGCAAGAACTCTGTAAGGTTATTAATATCCTTACTTATGCAGAAGGGGATTGAGACTTTGAAAAGTTAAACATCTTGGCCAAGTTCCTAATAACTAATAAGTGACAGAGTAGCTAATAAGTGACAGAGTCAGAGTTTGAATCCAGATATACCTAAGCTTAAGGCTCACATTTTTAATAATTACAGATTTTCTTCTACCCCGAGTGATGAAGTTTCCTTGAAGACAGATATGTAGGCACTTGTATCTAGTCCTGAGCAATGTTATAAATGTTCTAATAGAGATCAGAAAGGAAGTGATAATTGCTATCTAGCTAAGAGGAGAATAATGGACCTGGTTTTTGAAGAATGAGTAGATTTTCAGGCAGGGAAGCAAAAAAAAAATTATGTAGGCAAAGGCAAAGAAATGTAGAGAATGGTTAGACTTTGAGAATATAAATTGTGGATAGAGGATTGCTAAGGCCTTTGAATGGTGGAAGTGAAAGCTGAGGTTTGAAAAAGAGATTCGAGCTACATTATAAAGATTCGTGAACACTATACACAGAAATCAGGATTTCACATTTTCCTGAACATAACTATCAAACTTAATGGAAGCTTTAGTAAATATCAAAAGCAGGTTTAGTAAATATCAAAAGCAGTTTCTGTAGTCCTTTTTGCTTACAACTTTTCTACTACCATCACATCAGCCAACTTACTTAATATTGCCAAGATATGATTCCTATGTTCTAATTCATCTGTAACCTACTTATAAACTGACACATATATAACATTATCAAATGAAACATGGTCTCATATGATGGGGATCTGTGAATAGTACAGAAAATATATAAGAGCTGCATAATTCATATGTAGGAGTGACACTTGGAAGGAAATAGGTCATGGAAATATGCATAGTGGTGAAGAGCATGAGCACTAGAGTTGGGTCTAAGTACTAATAAACCTAATAACCTCAAACTTTGTGTGATCTTGAATAAATGATTTACCTTTTAGTTTATTCTTTAGTAGTGACAGTGATGAAAGTATAATGAATGATCCATAAATATTGATTAGCCAAAGATTCTGAGAGGGTAGAAATTGATGATAGTCATTCAGGAAAGATAAAGGAAGAACAGGAAATAAGACACAGGTATGGATATGTCCCATGCTAGGAGTAACTAGAATGAGTATAGAAGTTGAGAAATCCAGATAAATTTGATTGGATATGCCAGAATCATATTTGAGGCAGAATGGTACAATGGAAAAAACACTGGATTCCCCACTAGGCCACTTTGACAGTCTTCTGTATTGAGCACTTAACCACCCTTCTGAAACTATTTTTTAAATCCATAAAACATATTTAATTATTCAGAAGCACATAGGAGAATGTATAGCATGAAAAATTCAATATGTATTATTAGGACGTCCATCTTTCACTGAGCTATATGGCAATTTTATTTATATCTATGACTCACACATGTACAACCCAATACTGTATTGGAAGACTCACCCGGTTCTAACATTTAAGCATTGAGGTAATCTCCTCCCACTTAATTTGTGACAAAGAGCTCTTTCCTACAAAATAGGTTCATAAATGTTATAATTGAATATAAAAGCATACTACCAAATAAACAGATTTAGGGTAAAGAAAGCAGTAAACTTTCTGTTAACTCCTCTTAGATCTAAAATACCCAGAGCCACAGTGTATACATTATATTAAAGAATTTTTAAAATCTTAGGGGAAATAAGCTTTCTTAGCTTTGTTTAATTCAGACCTTCCCACACTTATTTGACCACTGAACCATTTTTATCGTGAAATATTTATTAATAGTGGAACTATGACACTATTAATTTAGTGTCATATTAATTTAGTGTCAATTAATAGTGACACTATTAATTTAGGACTCTCTTCCGAGTCCTCCAAGTCTCTAGGAAGTTCCAGACTTTCCCACATCTTCCTGTCTTTTGAGCCCTCCAAGTCTCTAGGAAGTTCCAAAGTTTTCCACATTTTCCTATCTTCTGAGCCCTCCAAACTGTCCCAACCTCTGTCTGTTACCCAGTTCCAGTTGCTTCCACATTTTCGGATATCTTTACAGCAGCACCCCACTACCCAGTACCAATTTACTGTATTAGACTTTTCTTACACTGCTAATAAAGACATACTTGAGACTGGGTAATTTTTAAAGAAAAAGAGATTTAATGGACTCACAGTTCTGCATGGATGAGGAAGCCTCACAATCACAGCAAAAGGTGAAAAAGGAGAAAGGCACATCTTACAGGGTGGCAGGCAAGAGACAGCATGTGCAGGGGATCTCCCCTTTATAAACCATCAGATATCATGAGACTTATTCCATATCATGAGACTTATTCCATATCATGAGAACATCACAGGAAAAACTTGCCCCCATAATTCAGTTACCTCCCATGGGGTCCCTCCTACAACACATGGGGATTATTACAATTCAAGGTGAGATGTGGGTGGTGATACAGAGCCAAGCCATATCATTCAGTTATCTCCTTGTTTCCCTTGCATCTTTAATGTTTCACTGTAGAAATCCCAGGTCTTCCTCAAAATAGTGTTTAAAACCATTTTTTATCTAGATAATGATTAATTTAGAAAACATTCCAAGTAAATATTATATGCATCAACTATCTGCACATAGTAATTATTTTGTGAATTCTGGTTAAGTTTCACTGAGAAAGACTTCTTTCATTTAACTACTCTAGGAAATATAATGTGAGGGACCTAGTTATGTTTAGTAATAATTGTACTAGCCATGAGTAATTAGAATTCTGAGACAATTGAGAAATGTAGAAAGTGTGATTTAGGAATGGCTCCATATGTTAAACCTTGAAACCACAAAACATTCCCTGGGCAAGATTAGGCTCTCATATTTTTAGATAACATTGCAGTGGTAACAACTTGATTTTTATTTTAACAGGAATATTAGCTATTTCTATGTTTCTTTTAAAAATGTAAGTAAAATGGGACTTTTAATACAAGCAACATGACAGACTCAGACATTCTGGATTTTGGTATCTATCGTGTGAACTTGGGAAAATTATACCACCCTCTTTAGCCTGGTAATTTTCTGTAAAAACAAAATAAATATTTTGCTAAATTAGATGGTCTAAATGCCATCTGTTAAAAAATTCTTTGGTCCTACTATTCCTACTTATTTTTAAATGAATTCCTCGCAAAATCTTAATACTACAAGCTGTTCTGATTTCAAAGGTGACAAATAAAAGATACATGTTTTAAGTGAATAAAAATACATGAGCTAATACTTAGGAAAGGGTATTTTTAAATTGCTTGTTACCTGTAAAAGATATAATCCAAGTGGTAAATGTGATTCTGTGGAAAACATATATGTATTTGTAACATTCATAAAAACCTCTATGTTTACACAAGGTCCACAGAAATATTGTTCCCCTTAAAATAAACTATCTGAATAATTGAAATGGCTTAATCCAAATAATCAAGCATGCAAGCAAACTACCACAAGACAGGTGAATGATGTTTGTTTATTTAAATAAGAAAAAGAGAAACATATTACATCACCAGGGATTAAAATAATGCATTGCAGGCAATTGTATCTCATAATTCATAACAAAATAAAACAAAAAAAGGTGGAATTTAGTGGTGGTTCAATACTAAGGAATTAGGACTGTTTCAGGTCTGTTCCATTATTGATCTGCTCAATGAAGTCCCATCAGCTGGGATGAAGGGCCTAGAAAACGGGGCTTTTAACACAGGCAAATATATAATGTCCACTGTGCGCAGGCATCGTGACCAAGTGGCTGCAGTCAGCTAGTAAGACTTGCAATATAAGTAGTCTCTGATGGAAACCCATGCTGTATTTTGTCCACATGGGAGAATTTTTTTAAAAACTAGGAGATTTAAAGAGAGAAGGTGCTGAAGAATGAGCTAGTGTCACCATTACTTCCCATTGTGGGGTGAGCAAGTATTACGGGTGAAGCAACCTTCTCATCACCAAGCGGACCCTATTGAACCTTTTTGCTGTGTGTGGTTTCTTTACCTATGCACCTAAATAAGTTCTATTTTGAGGTTTGATAGATCCTCAACTTCTTGTTTTGGGTTCACTGCTTTTATAAAATTTACCCTAAAGTGTCTGACCACCTAAAGACAAATAGAACTATATGAGAATCATGTAGGTGCCTCTCTGTCTTATTTTTAGCAAACATATATTTAGCATATAAATTCTGCCAAGTCTAATGCTGAAATCTTCATGTATACTGTATTAGTCTGTTCTTTCATTGCTATAAAGAAATATCTGAGACTGAGTAATTTATAAAGAATAGCGGTTTAATTAGCTCATCGTTCCACAAGATGTACAGGAAGCATGATGCTGGCCATTGGCCTCTGGGGAAGGCTGGGGAATCTTACAGTCATGGCAAAAGACAAAGGGGAAGTGGCTCCTCTTACATAGCCAGATCATGAGTAAGAGAAAGAGGGGAGGTGCCATACACTTTTAAACAACCGGGTGTCACAAGAACTCACTATCATGAAAACAGCACCATAGGGGGACGGTGTTAAACCATGAGCAACTACCCTCATGATCCAATCACTTCCCCCACCTCCAACATTAAGGATTACACTTCAAAATAAGATTTGGTTTGGGACACAGATCCAAAACATATGATTTTGCCCCTGGTCCCTCCCAAATCTCATGTCCTTCTCACATTGCAAAATACAATCATGCCTTCCCAACATTCCCCCAAACTGTTGATTCATTTCAGCATTAACTCAAAAGTCCACAGTCTCAAGTCTTATCTGAGACAAGGCTAGGACCTCCTGCCTATGAGCCTGTAAAATGAAAAACAAGTTAGTTATTGACAGGGTACAATGAGGCTATAGACATTTATAAACACAACTCTGTCAAAAGGGAGAAATTGAATAAAAGAAAGTGGTTACAGGCCTCATGCAACTCCAAAACCCAGAAGGGCAATCATTAAATCTGAAGGCTCCAAAATAATCTTCTTTTATTCCATGTACCACATCCAAGGACCACTGGTGCAAGGGGTGGGCTCCCAAAGCTTTGGGCAGCTCTGCTTCTGTGACTCAGCCTCCACAGTCACTCTAATGAAGTGCTGTTGAGTGTCTATGGCCCTTTCAGGTGCAAGGGTGCAAGCTGCAAGTGGATCTACCATTCTAGGGTCTACAGGATGATGGCTGTCTTCTCACAGCTGCATCAGGCAGTGACCCAGTGGGAACTCTGTATGGGAGCTCCAACTCCGTATTTCCCCTCCTCACTGACCTAGTAGAGCTTCTCCATAAGGGCTCTGTCCCTGAAGCAGGCTTCTGCCTGGACATCTAGGCTTTTCATACATCCTCTGAAATCTAGGCAGAGACACCTAATCCTCAATTCTTGCATTCTGTGCACCTGCAAGATTAACACCACATGGAAACTGCCAAGGCTTATGGCTTGCACCCTCTGAAGCAGCTACCTGAGCTGTTCCTGGGTCCCTTTGAGCCACAACTGGCACAGGAGTGGCTGGAATGCAGGGAGCTGTGTCCCAAGGCTGTGCAGGGCAACGGGGCCCTGGGGGCCTGGCCCATGAAACCATTCTTCTCTCCAAGGCCTCTGGGCCTATAATGGGAGGAGCTGCCCCAAAGGTCCCTGAAATACCTTGAAGGCCTTTTGTCCATTATGTTGGAAGCTACTAGCACTTGCCTTCCTTTTAGTTATGTAAATTTCTTTTTTTATAACTGTTGCACAACCGTTTATTTATGTAAAAATTTATAAACAAATGTATATACTCAATGTGGTTATCCCATTTCATATCCATACAACAATTTTGTTTCCTCTAGTTACAGTGAACTCAAAGATAGTCACACATTGCCCTGTTGTCTAACATGCGAATGATTGGGATTGAAGTTTCTTCAAAAAGGGGAGTTCACCAAGAAATCATCATGAAACCTGACTTTCATGGAACCAAGACAAAAGAAAGGGATCAGAAAAAAAGACAAAGAGGGGAAAAAAGCTATGTATGAAGGAAGATTTAAAAACATCATAAAAGTTCTCAACAGTGTCGTCATAATCCGGAAACACCCCAACCCATTCCAAAGGTCTTTGCACATAGTGAGTTAAGGTTAGGGAGATGGAGAGGCTATAAAGATTGTTTTTCTTTGAAGGAAATAAAAAAAACTACTCTCTCAAAAATAAGCATATTATTGGCATTTGTTTTCCTTGAATCTTTTTTGTTATTTATTTATTTTTCAAAAAGTTATTGGGGTACAAGCGGTATTTAGTTACATGAGTAAGTTCTTTAGTGCTGACTTGTGAGATATTGGTGCACCCATCACCCGAGCAGTATATACTGCACCATATTTATAGTCTTTTATCCCTCGCACCCCTCCCACTCTTCCCCCAAAGTCCCCATTGTATCATTCTTATACCTTTATGTCCTCATAGCTTAGATTCCACAAATCATTGAGAACATACAATGTTTGGTTTTCCATTCCTGAGACACTTCACTTAGAATAATAGTCTCCAATCTCATCCAGATCACTGCAAATGCCATTAATCCATTCCTTTTTATGGCTGCGTAGTATTCTATTGCCTATATATACCACAGTTTCTTTATCCACTTGTTGATTGATGGGCATTTGGGTTGGTTCCACAATTTTGCAATTGTGAATTGTGCTGCTATAAACATGCATAAGCAAGTATCTTTTTTGAATAACGATTTCTTTTCCTCTGGGTAGATGCACAGTAGTGGAATTGCTGGTTCAAATGGTAGTAATACTTTTAGTTATTTAAGCAATCTCCATGTTGTTTTCCATAGTGACTGTACTAGTTTGCATTCCCACCAGCAGAGTAGAAATGTTCCCTGTTCACTGTGTCCATGCCATCATCTACTGTTTATTTATTATTTCTTATGGCCATTCTTGCAGGAGTCAGGTGGTATTGCAGCATGGTTTTGATTTGCATTTCCCTGATCACTAGCGATGCTGAGCATTTTTTCATATGTTTATTGGCCGTTTGTGTATCTTCTTTTGAGAATTGTCTATTCATGTCCTTAGCCCACTTTTTGATGGGATTGCTTGTTTTTCTTCTTACTGATTTGTTTGAACTTATTGTAGATTCTGGATATTAGTCCTTTGTGTATAGATTGTGAAGATTTTCTCCCACTTTATGTGTCGCCTGTTTACTCTGCTGACTGTTCCTTTTGCCATGCAAAAGCACTTTAGTTTAATTAGGTCCCAGCTATTTATCTTTGTTTTTATTGAATTTGCTTTCACGTTCTTGGTCATAAAATTTTTGCCTAAGCCAATGTCTACAAGGGTTTTTTCAATGTTATCTTCTAGAATTTTTATAGTTTCAGGTCTTAGGTTTAAGTCTTTAATCCATCTTGCAACGATTTTTGTATAAGGTGAGAGATGAGGATCCAGTTTCATTCTCCTACATGTGGCTAGCCAATTATCCCAACATCATTTGTTGAAAAAGATGTCCTTTCCCCACTTTATGTTTTTGTTTGCTTTGTTGAAGATCAGTTGGCTGTAAGTATTTGGGTTTATTTCTGGGTTCTCTATTCTGTTCCATTGGTCTATATGTCTATTTTTATACCAGTACCATGCAGTTTTGGTGACTATGGCCTTATAATATAGTATGAAATCAGGTCATGTGATGCCTCCAGATTTGTTCTTTTTGCTTAGTCTTATTTTGGCTATGCGGGCTCTTTTTCAGGTCCATATAAATTTTAGAATTGTTTTTTCTAATTCTGTTAAGAATGATGGTGGTAATTTGATTGGAATTGCATTGAATTTGGAGATTGCTTTTGGCAGTAAGGTCATTTTCACAATATTGATTCTACCCATCCATGAGCATGGAATGTGTTTCCATTTGTTTGTGCCATCTATGATTTCTTTCAGCAGTGTTTTGTAGTTTTCCTTGTAGAGATCTTTCAACTTCTTAGTTAGGTATGTTCCTAAGTATTTTATTTATTTATTTATTATTTATTTGCAGCTATTGTAAAAGGAGTTGAGTTCTTGATTTGATTCTCCACTTGGTCGCTGTTGGTGTAGTGAAAAGCTACTAATTTGTGTACATTAATCTTGTATCCAGAGACTGCTGAATTATTTTATCAGCTCTAGGAGCTTTCTGGTGGAGTCCTTAGGTACCTTTTCAAGGTAAATGATTATATCGTCAGCGAACAGTGACAGTTTGACTTCTTTTTTACCAATTTGGATATCTTTTATTTCTTTCTCTTGTCTGATTGCTCTGGCTAGGACTTCCAGTACTATGTTGAGGAGTGGTGAGAGTGGGCATCCTTGTCTTGTTCCAGTTCTCAGAGAGAATGATTTCAACATTTCCCCATTCAGTATTATGTTGGCTGTGAGTTTGTCATAGATGGCTTTTATTGCCTTAAGGTATGTACCTTGTATGCAGATTTTGCTGAGAGTTTTAATTATAATGGGATGTTGGATTTTGTCAAATGCTTTTTCTTTTGGCATCTATTGAGGCGATCATGTGATTTTTGTTTTTAATTCTGTTTATGTTGCATATCACATTTAATGACTCGAATATGTTAAACCATCCCTGCATCCCTAGTATGAAACCCACTTGATCCTGGTGGATGATCTTTTGATATGATGTTGGATTCGGTTAGCTAGCATTTTGTTTAGGATTTTAGCATCTATGTTCATCAAGGATATTGGTCTATAGTTTTCTTTTTTGGTTATGTCCTTTACTGGTTTTGGTATTAGGGTGATGCTGGCTTCATGGAATGAATTAGGGAGAGTTCCTTCTTACTCTATCTTGTGGAATAGTGTCAAAAGGATTGGTACCAATTCTTCTTTGAATGTCTGGTAGAATTCTGCTGTGAATCCATCTGGTCCTGGACTTTTTTGTTTTTCTTAGTAATTTTTAAATTACCATTTCAATCTTGCTGCTTGTTATTGGTCTATTCAGGGTATCTAATTCTTCTTGATTTAAGCTAGGAGGGTTGTATTTTTCCATTCTTTGTTGACTTTCTGTCTTGATGATCTGTCTAGTGCTGTCAGTGGAGTACTCAAGTCCCCCATTATTGCTGTGTTGCTGCCTATCTCATTTTTTAGGTCTATTAGTAATTGTTTTATAAATTTGGGAGCTCCAGTGTTAGGGGCATATATGTTTAGGATTGTGATATTTTCCTGTTGGACAAGGACTTTTACCATTATATAATAGCCCTGCTTGTCTCTTTTAACTGTTGTTGCTTTAAAGTTTGTTATGTCTGATATAAGAATAGCTACCTCTGTTGCTTTTGGTGTCTATTTACATGAAATGCCTTTTTCCACCCCTTTACTTAAGTTTATGTGAGCTTTATGTGTTAGGTGAGTATTCTGAAGACAGCAGATAGTTGGTTGGTGAGTTCTTATCAATTCTGTGGTTCTGTAGCTTTTAAGTGGAGCATTTAGACATTTATATTCAATGTTAGTATTGAAATATGAGGTACTGTTGCATTCACCATGATATTTGTTGCCTGTGTATTTTTGTTTTCTTGGTTTTTTTTGGTTTTGCTTTTTAACTTGTATTTTTGTTTTACAGGTCCTGTGTGATTTACGCTTTAAAGAGGTTCTATTTTGTGTTTCCAGGATTTGTTTCTCAAGATTTAGAGCTCCTTTTAACAGTTCTTGTAGTGGTGGCTTCGTAGTGGCGAATTCTCTCAGCTTTTGTTTGTCTGAAAAAGATTGTGTCTTTCCTTCATATATGATGCTTAGTTTTGCTGAATACAAAATTCTTGGCTGATAATTGTTTTGCATGAGGAGGCTGAAGATAGGACCCCAATCCCTTCTAGCTTGTAGGGTTTCTTCTGATAAATCTGCTGTTAACATGATAGGTTTTCTTTTATAAGTTACCTTGTGTTTTTGTCTCACAGCTCTTAGGATTATTTCCTTCATCTTAACTTTGGATAACCTGATGACAATGTGCCTAGGTGAAGATATTTTTGTGATAAATTTCCTGGGTGTTCTTTGTGCTTCTTGTATGTGGATGTCTAGGTCTCTAGCAAGGCTGGGGAAGTTTTTCTTGATTATTTCCACAAATATGTTTTCCAAGCTTTTAGAATAATCTTCATCCTCAGGAACACTGATTATTGTTAGGTTTGCTCATTTAACATTATCCCAGACTTCTCGGAGGTTTTGTTCTATTTTCTTATTCTTTTTTCTTTGTCTTTGTTGGATTGGGTTGATACAAAAACCTTGTCTTCAAGCTCTGAGTTTCTTTCTTCTACTTGTTCAATTTTATTGCTCAGACTTTCCAGAGCATTTCACATTTCTAAAAGTGTATCCAAAGTTTCCTGAATTTCTTATTGTTTTTACTTTAAGCTATTTATTTCCTTGATTTTTTCTCCCTTCTTTTTGTATCATTTTTTGGATTTCCTTACATTGGGCTTCCCCTTTCTCTGGTCCCTCCGTTTCTGATTAACTTAATAATTAACCTCCTGAATTCTTGCTCAGGTAAATTAGGGATTTCTTCTTGGTTTGGGTCCATTTTTGGTGAACTTGTGTGGTTTTCAGGGGTTACTGAAGAGCCTTCTTTTGCTATATTATTGGGATTGGTTTTCTGGTTCCTTCTCATTTGGGTAGGCTCTATCAGAGAGAAGGTCTAGGGCTGAAGGCTGTTTTTCAGATTCTTTTGTCCCATGGGGTGTTCCTTTGATGTACTACTCTCCCCCTTTTCCTATGGATGTGGCTTCCTGTGAACCAAACTGCAGTGATTGTTGTCCCTCTTCTGGATCTAGCCAACCAGCAAACCTACCTGGTTCTGGGCTGGTACTGGTGGTTGTCTGCACAGATTCCTGTGATGTGAACCATCTATTGGTCTCTCAGCCTTGGTTATAAGCGTCTGTTCCAGTGTAGGTGGTGGTGGGGTTAAATGGACTCTGTGAGAGTTCTTAGCTGTGGTTGCCCCAGGGTCCTGGCCCATGAAACCATTCTTCTCTCCAAGGCCTCTGGGCCTGTGATGGGAGAGGCTGCCCCAGAGGTCTCTGAAATGCATTGAAGCCCTTTTGCCCATTGTGTTGGAAGCTATCAGCACTTGTCTTCCTTTTAGTTATTCGAATTTCTGCATTGGGCTTCAACTGGTACCCAGAAATGGGTTTTTCTTTTCTACTGCATTGCCAGGCTGCAAATTTTCCAAACTTTTATGGTCTACTTCTCTTTTAAATATAAGCAGTATCAGGTCATTTCTTTGCTCACACATATGAGCATAGGTTTTACAAGCAGCCAGGCCATTCTTGAGCACTTTGCTTCTTAGAAATTTCTTCCACTAGATACTCTAAATTATCATTCTCAAGTTCAAAGTTCCACAGATTCCCTAGAACAGAGGCACAATGCAGCCAGCCTCCTTGCTAAAACATAACAAACGTGACCTTTGCTCCAGTTCCCAATAAGTTCTTCAACTCCATCTGAGACCATATTAGCATGGCCATCTTTGTCCATGTCACTATCACATTGGTCACAACTGTTCAACAATTCTCTCAGAAGTTCCAAATTTTCTCTCATCTTCTTATCTTCTGAGCCCTCTACACTCTTCCAATCTCCACCTGTTACCCAGTTCCAAAGTCACCTTCACATTTTCAGGTATCTTTATAGAAATGCCCTACTCCTTGGTACCAATTTTCTGTATTAATCCATTCTCACATTGCTGTAAAGAAATATCTGAGACTTGGTTTTATTTAATATTGGTTTATTTAATATAAAATATTTTTTAAAAGGCTTAATTGGTTCATGGCTCTGCAGGCTATATGCGATGCTGCCTATCTACCTGACTACTTGGGAGGCCTCAGGAAAGTTACAGTTGTTGTGAAATGCAAACAGGAAGCAGGCTTATCTTACATGGCCAGAGCACAAACAAGAGAGAGAGAGATGGGGAGGTGCCATACACTTTTAAACAGCTAGATCTCAAAAGAACTCACTATGGTAATGACAGAACCAAGGGGGATGGTGTTAAACCATAAGAAATCACCCCCATCATCCAATCACCACCCACTAGGCCCCATCTCCAGCACTGGGGAATACATTTCAACATGAGATCTAGTTGGGGACATGGATCCAAACCATGTCATACATTAACTCAATTTATCCTTACACTAACCCTCTCTGGTAGGTCATGTAGGTCAGGTGCTATTTATGAATGAGGACATCAAAAATTTAAGGAGTTAGCAATTTGCCCAAGGTCACACTGCCACTAAGTGTTAGAACCTGGCCTAAAGCCATCTGGCTATAGCCATGCTCTACACTGTTGCACTTCTGGTCTTTCTTATTCCGAGATCCCTGTGGGTGTATTTTCAACAAGACATAAGGTTTGGGACATTTAAAAAATGAATTGTAGCTGCTTTAAAAAGAAAACGTGTACAAACCATTTCCAGAAGAACAAACAATTACCATATTGATATATGCACATGTACATATTCACTTTCACACAACACTGTTCACGTGCTATCAGTGTAATTGCAGAACACAGAGGCGAGTCTCCTGGGTCACATCTGGAACCATGTTCCTTCCATCTGGAAATATGCTAATTATTGATCACTTAGTAGTAAGGTAGTGGTATGGTTTGGCTCTGTGTCCCCACTCGAATCTCACCTTGAATTGTAATAATCCCCATGTGTCAAGGGTGGGATCAGGTGAAGATAATTGAATCATGGAGGCAGTTTCCCCCATGCTGTTCTCCTGATAGTGAGTGAGTTATCCTGGATCTGATGGTTTTATAACGGGCTTCCCTATTTGCTTGGCACTCATTCTCTTTCCTGCTACCATGTGAAGAGGGGCCTTCTGCCATGATTCTAAGTTTCCTGAGGACTTGCCAGCCATGTGGATCTGTGAGTCAATTAAACCTCTTTTCTTTAAAAATTCCCAGGTCTCATGTATTTTTTCATAGCAGTGTGAGAATGAACTAATACAGGCAGGCTGCACAATTACTTTTATATAATTTCCAATACTGTTTCAAATGATATACAAAATGTCTCTATTGTCTATACCACCCTGAGTAATTAACATAAGAGCATCCATAAGTATAGGAGAAAGATTGGAAACTAGCAGATCTTTTAAGAGCAAATGTTTCCCAACAGATAAACTAGTTTTCCATAGATATCATGGAATTTTTTTTAGTATTCAAAAAATTTAGGCTTTAGAGTAGGTATATAAAATTCATACAATAAGTCCAAGGGTCTTATATAAAATATTATTATACATTATTATATATAATTATATAATATATAATATATAATTAATATATATTATTATACAATAAGTACTATATGCAAAAATATAGGTGATGAAAACATATGATTTTTACAGCTATGCAGTTGAATACCAGGAGTGTGTGTAATTTTTCATAGATACATAAAATTCACAAAATGTTTCAAACTATCTACTATTAATTTTCCAAGAAATTTCATTTTTTATAACATAGAATGCCTACTTTATTCTTCTTCAGACCAAGTCACAACCCAGTCTAATATGTCTCCTCTCAATCCTTTATACGCCTGCATTTTTCTTTAAGTAATTCAAGTACTGTATAAATACTGCCCTTGTGTGGCTCTTACTAAAGGCTTCCCTGCAGTCCTTTTCTCGAGCCTTCTCTTATTCCTCTGATGGTAATCATGCCAATAAAGAATGACATCTGTGCCTTAGATCATTTTGAGCCATTTCAGGTAGGCCATGTGTTGTACCTTGACCTAACATCTCATTTCTGTTCCCACTATTGTGGCCAATTAAATGAGGGCCTTATAAGGAGCCAGTTGACTGATCTGGTTATGTGTGCCGTCTATCACCACCAGAGCTTAAGGGCCACAAATCTCTGTTATTACCAAGCTGTTGCTGCCAGAAGCATGCTGATTCTTGACAAAAAGATTAGGATCAATCAAATCTCCCCTAGGCTTATCAGTGGGACTTTTAGCCACACCTTCTACCTCAAACTTTCCCCTTCACCTCCTTCCAAACACCTACCCAGCAGCAAGCTAACAAGGTGTCTGCCAAACCATATGTTCATAATTAGTTAACTTCTTGCCTGTCGCTAGAGGCACCACTGATTCAGCAACAGCCCTCAAGGGTGTTGGGCATCCAATAAGACACCACCAACCAGCACAGCCCCTCCCCTCAGCCATCAGAGAAGAGGCATACTTAATTCCAGCTGTGGCATTGTTAAATGAATTAACTTTATCCTCAATTTAAAAAGCCAGCATGAAATCAAAGGAGGCCCAAGTAAAGAAAAATAGAGAAAATGAAAAAAAAAAAAAAAAAGCTTGTAGGTTACCTCAACAAGTCTGCTGAATGAAACTCAACTGGTTGGCCTCATTTAGCCAATCACCGCAAGGCAGGTTTCTGGCACCGTTGTTACTTCTGGCATAATTCTTCCTTTTATTTCCCAGTTCTGTGGTTAAGGTCTCTTGTTACACACAGAGGGGATTGATGATATAATTGTTTATGAGCCAGCAGAACACATTTTTAGGTAGTAGTGAGGTTACTGGGCAATGAGAAATTAATGTTAGAAACAGCAGTATACAATGCTGGCTAAGAAATCTCATCTCAAGGTAAGAGTGTTACATATAAAGTTAAATTTAAAATCTGCTCTTTCAGCCTATACATATTTGAGTGTATGGTTTTCTTTAGAGAAAGAGTTGGCAAACAATGTTTTTCAAAATGTTCTAGGGCAGTGAGAACTCAAATATTTTTTGTTCCCATTGTCTAAGAAAGAAATATCTCATATCTTGAAAAGATATGAATTTTTATTAACTATGTTAATTTTATTTAAATAAGAGGCACTGTTGAATTACTCTACTCTGAACAAAATTATTTATATAGATGCTCCAATACATTCATTCATATAACTATGCTTAAATGAGTAAAACTTAATATTAAAAGCATATACGATCCTGAATTTCAGTAGACACAATTTGCCAATGCCATTTTTGTTTTGAAGCTTTCAAGAATATGGAAAATAAATCTCTAAACTTCAAAAAAAGAATATATTTTCTGTAAGTTAAATATTATAAACTGTTCTTTTTTAAATTTTCAATTTTTAGTAGGTATATATCTATATGGGGTACATGAAATACTTTGGCACAGGAATGCCATGAGTAATAATCATATCATGGTAAATGGGATATCTATCCCCTCAACCACTTATGCTTTCTGTTACAAACAACTTAATTATGATCTGTTAGTTATTTTTTTAAGTATAATTAAATTATTATTAACTGTAGTTACTATTGTGCTACCAAATACTGGATCTTATTCATTTTTCCTAACTACTTGTTTTAAATTAATATAAATTAATCTAATTATTAATTTTGGATTTGAATACTAATTAAGCAAAAATTAAGTCTACATTCTTAATATAGACTTTTAAAACAACAACTTCTTTAATAATTAAGAATAACAAAATGCAATTGTGTTAAAAAAAGTTTTTATGCATAACACTCATGAGACCAAAACTGTGAACTTAACATGCAAGAAAAAAATTTTAAATTAAAAATAAGATTAAAGAATTTTTGTCAGAAATTATTATAAATGAGAAACCAGCTTATTATTTTAAACAATGCTAATATTATAATATTATGATTTTGTTGCTATGGTTGGTGTTTACACTCAGATGAAATTGTCTTGTGAAGTAATCTAAGAATTTTGGAAAATGCAAAGAACAGGAACAGAACAACTCAAGATTTAAATACCCACCAAGCATAGGTCACTGTTCCTTACAAGTTAAGTATCAGCTTAAGATCTAATTTCATTGTCAATCACATAATCTCTTCTATTATATTAAATAACCATTGAGGTTGGCAAGGGACTCAGGGATCTTGAGTAACAGACATTGTCATGATGATATGTGGCTTAAAGTGAATTAAGAAAACAACTGATGTGGCTTGGGACCAGGGAATTAGAAAACAGAAGCCAAAGGGAAAATGCAGAAACCACAGATTGGTACAAGTTACAGGCAATTTTCTTAATAACTCCCTTTACTATGTCAGACAAGCTATGTCAAGCGTCTTCTGTATCCTCTACGGGGGAAAAAAAAAAAAAAAAGTTAACCAGAGCCAAATGCTTGCTTTCAAAGATAACTTGCCATCCTCGAAATATAATTTTTACAATTCAATAACACCTTTTTGAAAAATAAAATAATCTGGCAAAAATGCCCATGCATTAACAAACCATTTTTTCAGTTTAATCTCTTTATATGTTCAACTTTGATGTATTTTAAATAAACAAAGCAAAATTCAACTAAAAATACAATCTGGATTCCATAGCCAAGGGTTTTATTTACAATTTCATAGTAGGAAGTCTTTATTTTAGCTTTCAATGTGTTGAACTTATAAGGAAATTTAACATATACATGAGTGTTATATTTATGGAATGTGAAGATATACAGAATAGAAATGGAAAATAATGTTAATTCGTATTGACTTTGAGGAATCTTAAAATCATGTAGCCCTGTTGCAACAAGAAATAGTGAACTTCTGAAGAACAGAAGAACAGATCACCTTGGTGCTCTACTATAATGAGCAGGTTGCTTAACAGAAAACTGAGCAGTGTGAGCAGTGCAGCTTGGAGGAAAACAAGAGCCTTATTGAAGATGATGTATTCCAGATTAGTGATAAACACCTGTTTAACAATGTACAAATGAGACTGGATAGAAAGAGACAAATATGAGCTGTATTAAAGATTGAATCTGATGGATACAGCGAATGAAAAAGAAAAAAATTCAATGACATTGCCATATTGACAAGTTTTCGTAACCAAAAAAAAATAAAAAAGAAAACAAAAAAGAAAAAAAATGTGACCATAGAAAAGGTGATGTGAGGTAAAAAATATTAGAAGTCAGAAAAATGCTTAGTTTGGTGTTAGTCAGATCCAATTAAAGCAGTGATGTGCACAACAGAGCTAAGTATCTGAGAAAAGTACAGCTCTGCTGATCAAATGGGGAACTTTCCAATTTGAGAGTTACCAATCAAATGAGGATTACTAGACATGTGGGAATGGGTGTGCTCTTCTTGGCAGTGGATATAAATCAAGAAGAGCAATAGGTCAGGCTCTACATGTTTAACTCCCAGCATAAAGGGGCTGAAGGGAAAGTCATAGAACATAGAAAGAGTGTTAGCAAAGAGTCAGATAACAGAATCTACAAGACAATGAAATTATAGAAAACTAGAAAAGGTAAAAATATCTTGTGGAGTTTGGCAGTCAAGTGTAAAGAAAATGGCTAAAAATCCAAGTAAACTCAATCAAACAGCACAAGCATCCTACAAAATTCATTTCTTAAGCATGGTAATGATGGGAGCCAAACTGCTCAAACAATATGAAGGCAAAAGAAAATAAAGGCAACATTTTCTAAAGTATTATGTAATACTTTGCAAGCATGCTTATAAGAGATTGGCGAATAATTCTTTTTTATTATGCTGTCCTTGTTTAGATTTTAATATGAAGGTTATAATTGCTTCGTACTTTGAATTGGGGTATGGTTTTTTCTTTTTCTTTTATTTTCCATTCTTATTTGTAATGAATTGAGACGATCAGCTTTTTAAAAACTTGATTCAAAATTCACTTATAAAAACACCTGAGCCCAGGATATATTTTAAGGGAGAATTTTGATTATACATTTAGTTTTTTTAAAAGTTATCATAGTATTTTGTATTATTATTTTCTCTAGGGTCATTATGTTATTAATATTTCTAAAAGATTGATCATTTCTTCTATGTCTCTAAACTTATTTGCATTAATAAATTCATAACATTTTATAATTTTTAAAAAAACAAATTGGCTGTATCTAATATTATGGCTCCCTTTTTATTGCTAATATTTTAAAATTTTCTCATAGTCAGTGATCTACATGTATGTCTATTTAATTCATTTCTTTAAAAACTAATTAAATAAATCTGTTTATTAACTCTTTTTTCAGTTCTTTATTGCAATTACTCTTATTTTGTTGTTGCTTTCCTTTTTCAACTTATTTATTCTGCATTGTCCCAGTTTTGTGGATTAAAAAATTAATTAGTTAATACTTGATTTTTCATTTCTAAGTAATTTTAAAGTGTATAAACCATCTTCTAAATCTTTTTCACAAATTTTGATACAAATTCTTTTATTTTCCATAATTCTAAACATTTTATAATATTGATTATTACTATTATTTGAAGAGAGTCTCGCTCTGTTGCCCAGGCTGGAGTGCAGTGGTGCCACCTCAGCTTACTGCAACCTCCACCTCCCGGGTTCAAGCAATTATCCTGCCTCAGCCTCCTGAGTAGCTGGTACTACAGGCACACGCCACCATGCCTGGGTAATTTTTTGTATGTTAGTAGACACAGGGTTTCACTATGTTGGCCAGGCTGGTCTCGAACTCCTGAGCTCAATCTGCCTGCCTTGGCCTCCCAAAGTGCTAGGATTACAGGTGTCAGCCACCATGCCTAGCCTATTTTTTCTATAACCAATTAATGATTTAGACATATATTTTTAATTTTTAAAGTTGTTCTGGCTTTGGTTTACATTGTTGATTTCTAACTTTATTAAAGAGTCTGTAAATTACCAGAGATTACTTACCAATTCCTGAGTTCAGCAACACTTTAGAATAATGTTTACTGTCTGTATCATAATAGACTATGACAGAACAGTGATAGGAATTTGGACTATAGTGGTAGGGTGGGGAAGGAAATAATTTGAGACTTGGGAAACGTTTTTAGGACTGAGACTTCATGACTGATTGACTATAGAAGGTTAACATGAGGAAGGAATTAAGTATGATTTCTGTGATTCCGGCTGTGTGGCAGAATGGGTGGTATCGCCATTACTGACACAAAGAAGATTGAGAACGATGGCAGAGACTGGGTCAGTTTGGGACAAGTCGTGCCTGTGTTGCCTGTGAGATATTTAGAACACAGTAACAATAATGCATGGATCTAAAGTCCTTCTCTTATGATCAAGAAAATAGTTAAGACTAAATATATATATTTTGATGCTATCAAGGCATAGAAAGTCATTAAACCAATGGCAATGGATTGGTTTGCCTGCAAAAAATGTGTAGAATTAGAAAAGTGACAAGATTAAAATCTTGAGCAATTTCAATGGTCTGCTAGAGGAGGAGGAGTTATGGATTGAAAGTGAAGATGAAAAGAGGTGTGTGATATTATGGTAAGATAACAGGATAGAGGATTTTGAGAAAAAGAGAATCAAGAAGAAAATGTCATTAAAAATGAAGTTAAGTAGAATAACTGAAAATTATATTGATACTTAATGTATTACAGGAAGTTGAATTAGAAGTTGATGGGGATTTCTAAATTGGAGTTCCCATTAATATTATTACCAGTAATACTAATTGAGATTTCAATATTTCAGGAAGTTTTATGAATTATACATTCTTCTGTTGATAATATTGAATGAAGCTGTCAGAACATTAAGTATGGTAAAAATTTGAACAACAAACCATCATGTATTAAATGCCTACCGTGCTCCAAGAAGAGCGATAAGCATCGTATAAAATGCCACTCTAAAAAAAATTTCTATCTAAAGCATAAAGTGGTTTAAACAGATAAATGCATCATTTAATCAGTATGTCAAGACATTTCTTTTTTTTTTGCAACTTATAATTTGTCAAGACTTTTCACATTGTTTTATTCATTTGTCACTGTTGTGGACGAAAAAAATGTCTTACTTCCTCTTCTCTTTATACATCTGCCTTAGCCCATAGAGAAGGACATTTCCGCCTACTCTCCTTTCTTCACTCCCTTGTTGGTTTCTGCCCACAGAAAGAGGAGTTGATCATTTGCCTGTTCTGAACATGAGTCATCTGCTCAGGTTTTGCTGCTAGACAAGGTTTATTTTCCGTAAAAAGCAGGCAAACGCCCTGCTTTATCTTTTACTTTCTGCACTCTCAGGTGCTGCAATTTTTTTTTGTGCTACCTGCTCCTGTGTATAAAGCTCACCTAGTCATCAGCTGTCAGTGTGTACCCTTGCAATATAGCCACTACTTCATTCTCTCAGTTCCATTCATACTACAAGGTAAGATAGAGCAGCCATACGTGCTTATGTAATAGTTGAATAAATGGACTTGGGAGTTTGCTCCATAAAAGTAGCCATTTTAACATCAAAGACATCTCACTGAGACATCCAGTCAAGTGCATTCCTTTATCATATTTTACCAGAAAATAATCCCCTGCATTGGGGATTATTAGATAAACAGCCAAATTCACACACACACACTCACACACACATACTCATGCACACACACAGACTTTTCTCACTGATGTATTCTTGTGTGTCTGTGGTTGCTGCATATGCTCCCTTAACATGTACATTCAGAGCAGAAGAAATGAATTATATATTATGAATTAAAAAACCCAAGTCCAGAGGTCTTGGTATTTGACCAAGATGAAACTATTAGTAAAAAGCAGATCTAGGATTTAAATACAGATCTTCTCAGTTTATTTTTAGTATTCTTTCACCTGCCCTATAATGTTTCACACAGGCATATAATTAGTTAAATTTGAGTAATCAAAATGTATGTAGCGTTTTTCCTTCAATAGAATATTTGCCATATTTGTATTCATTAATAACTCAATCTAAAATATGTTATTTGTTTTACTAACACCAAGTAATATATGAACTATATGAATTTCATGAAAAAATAGTGCTCCAAATTAGAGAAACAGCATTTTGAGAGTAAGAGTAAGAGCAAGAGAGAGAGGGAGAAGAAATTAAATGCTTAAACATAATTCGCATACCTGAATAGGAAATGAGATACTACCAATTAAGTCAGTTGGCTTGTCATCTTATGTTCCCATATCAGAACTTTGATAGGTCAGAAAAGACATAGAAAGAGAACAAATAAAGAATAACACTCAGTAAATGGATCAAAACTATACCTATCCCAACCTTGAAATCTTTTAGTCTTAAAAGTCAGCTGAGAGTCTCATGTAAAAGAGGATGAGTTCCCAGTAAAAATCCTTGAGGCTTCTGAATAAAGTGAACACACTGTGAGATAACAAATGGAATATCTAATACTAGAGAATATAGAGTTAATAAAATAATAGAGAAAACAAGTATTTAAAATGCAGATATAAATATTCTCAAAAATTTAAACATGTTGAAAAACAAGAAGCAAGAATCAATTGAAGACACTGGTTGTCGCAAATACATATGGCTGGAATAAGAAAGAACCTTGGCTGGGCGCGGTGGCTCACGCCTGTAATCCCAGCTCTTTAGGAGGCTGAGGCAAGTGGATCACCTGAGGTCAGGAGTTCAAGAACAAACTGGCCAACATGTTGAAACCCTGTCTCTGCTAAAAAATACAAAAATTAGCTGGGTGGGGTGGTGGGCGCCTGGAATTCCAGCTACTCAGGAGGCTGAGGCAGGAAGAATTGCTTGAACCCAGAGGCGGAGGTTGCAGTGAGCCAAGATTGTGCCACTGCACTCCAGCCTGGGTGACAGAGTGATACTCCGTTTCAAAAACAGACAAACAAACAAATAAATAAATAAAACTAACCTGAAAGTATTAGCTGACTAAAAGAATGGATACAGCCTAATTAAAAAAATGGAGGTTAGGAAGAGACTTATTAACACTCCCATAATAGAAATACCAGAAATAAAGAAAGAGAATAAAAAAGAGGCAATGAATGAAAAGAATAACTCAGAATTCATTATAATTAAAGCCATAAAAGCTCAGACTGAAAAGTTATGTACGATTTCAATCCTTCAAGAGACGAACATTCCTGCACCTAAAGACACACTGAAATATAAAAGTATTAAAGATATTATCTAAGAGATCCCCAAAGAATAAGCAAATAGTCTACAAAGGAAGCAAGGAATCAAAGTCATGTCAGCTCTTCTTAATCTATGAATATATTCACTGTTTTCATAATTTAACATATAATAGTAATAAAAATGCAAATTAACTTCTCATCTCAAACTACATTATTCTTAGGATGATGAATAGATGTTTATTTGTTCTTCACAAACTTCCCAATCCTGATTTCCTTGAAATTTAATAAATAAGTTTATAATAACTTTATTGTTAAACAGGTCGTTGTCAAATTGCATTTGTCTACTTTCTAAAACATATTCTTAGAAAGTACACAGGGGCATCATAACTCTGTTTTACAATATCATCAAGCAGAGAATTATCTCAGTTGAGAATGATGGCTTTTAAAAAGAATCCTACTCTCATAACTGTACTAATTTTCCATTGGTTTCTAAAGGTGCTTCCCTATATTTTCATAAATTTAAAGATAGAGGACAAAAACTTCAAGACTTGGTTGGCATTTCAAGCGAATTAAGTTAGCTTCATGCTACAGAGTCATAATAATACAAAATTCTAGAATTACTGCAACATTTATTTCTTTTACATTAAATTAAAAGGGGAAATTACATTTTTCAATCAGAATGTGTATTGCGATAAAGGGACATTTATCCCTTACTTCAGTCTAAACGTATTAGAAAAGTCTCCCAGAAGCTCCCTCTAGCGTCTGAAGGATGCAACAGCTCACTGGCAAAGGATTTGTAAGACAAACAGATGTGAGAATTTTAGTGTCTAAAATGTATGGCTCAAAGAGCATGGAGATCATCAACTCCAATACGCATTCTTCTTACAAATGGGAAAACTAAAGGTCCAGAGAGAATGCTTTGTCTAAGCTTACGCTGATAGTGGTAGATCAAGTAGAAGTCAGGTCTCCTGGCTTCTAGTCCACAGAACATTCCATTCTACTCTGTAGAATTGGATTTGGAATAAACAGGCCCAGAGCAGAATAAAAGCAGAAAATTTTAAGAAGATGAGATTTTTTTTAATTGAAGAATGTAAGGGATGAGGAAACAGTCATTGGGATAAAGGAGGAAACAACGAGGTTAACATTAATGGAAAGGGCTAGGGAATCATAGTTATATGTTTAAAGAACAGGAACCCAGGGCGGGCGCAGTGGCTCACGCCTGTAATCCCAGCATTTTGCGAGGCCGAGGCAGGCGGATCACGAGGTCAGGAGATCGAGACCATCCTGGCTAACACGGTGAAACCCCGTCTCTACTAAAAAGACAAAATAAAATAAAATAAAACATAAAATAAAAAATCAGCTGGGTGTTGGCGCGTGCATGTAGTCCCAGCTGCTCGGGAGGCTGAGGCAGGAGACTCGCTTGAACGCGGGAGGCGGAGGTTGCAGTGAGCCGAGATCGCGCCATTGCACTCCGGTCTGGGTGACAAAGTGAGACTCCGTCTCGAAAGAGAAAGAGAGGAAAGAGAAGAAAGAAAGACAGAAAGGAAAGAAAGAAAGAAAGAAAGAGAACCCAGAGACAGGGTGATTAAGATGATGAGTTAAAATTTACCATACTTGAGCGCTTATTGATAGATGATTGGAAATATTCTTAAATTGAACATTTGCAAAACTATGAATTTTATTTGTGGGTCTTAAGATCACTAATGAAGTTTAGCTACTAATTCCCCACTGATTAAAATCTATTACTTAACTATTATTCTCTTCTTGTCACCTGTCTCAGTAGAGATTGCTGACAATGCAGAACATGAAAATGCCAAAGCAAAACAATAAACCTTGATTTCCTGCCCTATCCTAGTTCATGATAATGGACTGGCAGCGGGGTCGTTAGTTAAAACAGCCACGATATATTATCCTTAAATAGTGTGTGCAACTTTTGTTCTCCTCATCCTTCTCCCAGAGTGCACAAAGGACAATGCCTCTCTAGAGAAAACTCCAAGAATGATCTACCTTTAGAAACACAAACTGCAAACAGCCTCATAGCTTTATCCTTAGGTATGTGGCTTTTGTCTTCATACCGTTTCTGGGAATTAGTTTGTAAAAAATATATTCAACTATTTTTTTTTAAATGAGTATTGAATGTGAGAGCGCGCTGTATGTATAGAGAGGTACATCAAACAGGTCATAGTCTGATGGGGAAAACAGGAAGGTACAGAAGAGAAAGTGGGAAATATTGTTTCCAGTACCTTTCAATTCTCAGAACTTTTTACATCTTAGCAATTGTGGAATGTGATGCTGAATGCTCTGGAGATATTATTACCAAACACATACTGTCAGGTACTAAGGATACTTGATACATGAGCTACTGTTCACCAACAATACCAGTGTAGGAGGTGAGTGAATAAGGAAGATATAGCTGCAGTGGAACTCTAACAAATAAAAATGTGTTAGACAAGAAGCTTCCACATGGAATAATGCAGTGTGAGCACTGAATTTTAAAAAGTGTTGAGTATGCTGGGGAATTGCAAGTAAGTAGATGAGAATTTCTGAGTTTCTATGCTACATCATTTTATGGAATGAAATAACAAAACTCCTCAAGGCTGGCTTGTTTACTCATTAATTGAGCTGTTTCTTGCCAGACAAAAATGGTAGAGATTTGGCGATAAATTTCTGCTAAGTCACTTTGAAAAATGAGAGGACTTCATAGTAATTTAGTTCTTTTTTATTTTCAATTTTCACAATCATCATCATAAATAAAGACAAATACCTAATAAGCTAAAATATATTGAGAATCAAACTTGTGCAATGTTCTACAATTAGTGTTTTTACCAACGTCAATCACGTTTTATTTTTGCAGAAAACTTTTAACTCTGAGGCAATACTATATAACCAATAACATAAGAGAAACAGCCGAAGCATCAGCACATTCCACAAAAATCTTCGTCACATCGTTTGGCAAGTTTCTGTATCTAAAATAGTATATAAAATACATGATTCCTTGTTTTTTATGTGAAACATTAAAGTAAACTTAGAGAGCTATACTTAAGAAAGTTTTATAAATCTGATGGAAATATCATTGAATCTAAAATGTTGGGGAAGACGTAAGTGCTGTAAAAATGTTCCAGTAATGAACAAGAAGTTGGAGGCTTCATGAAATTGGACAATAGTTCAGTACAGGGAAGTATGGTGGGAACTATGGTAGAAGACTAGATGCAAAAAGAGATCTAAGTTCCAATAGCAATTTTACATATATATATATGTGTATATATATATATACACGCATATGTATGTGTATATATATATACGCATATATATGTATATACACACATACATATATATAAAATCTCTAAGGCATGTTATTAAAGCACTAATTAGACTAAATCAAGTTGATGGTGTTCACCCCTCACCACAACTTCCGTTTCTTCTTCTCATACCCAGGAGTATTCAACTGCTCATGTGAGAGCCTCAAGTCCAGAAAATTATTCAACAAATTACTACTCCAAAAGGTTGTCTAAAGTGAATCGGAGACTATTTTCTAGAGAAAGAGATCCAAATACATTGTAGTAGCTTTGGGATACCTTTCACAATATCACCTTATCCAATTATCTGGCAATAATCCATTAGCTATCACTTTTCTCACTTACTGTGCTTGCTCTCTGACCCCAGTTAATTAATTCAAACTGTTCAGTTTTTGATTGAATTTTTGGCAAATTTTATGTTTTGCTATAAATGTTGTGAGAAATAAAATTTCATTTGAATTTACGTCTTCATTTCTTAATATTTTCTTATATTGTGGTCCTAAAGTAGAAATAATAAATAGGTATTAAGTAAATATTCTTTACATCTATTACCAAAGTGTTTTACATAAACATTTTACTAATGTACGCTTGTGTGACTATAGTTTTGACAACACTGAGTTATACCTTTAATTTTAATTTCTACTGGGAAAACTAATATCTCATTTTAATTTGTGATGTAAAAATAATTGGTAAGAAAAACAGTAAGAAGTAAAAATTCTAAATTATTTCAGCAAAATCTAGAAATAAGTGCATAAAATAGAGCATAAAAACATTTTAAAGGTCTCTTGGGAGGGGCAGATGAGAGTGAGAGAGGTAGCTAAAAATAGTTTTTAAATATAATCTTATTGGAGTGGAAGGAAAGAATGAAAAACTGGAATGTTTCCCTGAGATAATTAATTGAGTTTATCAGAGTCTGTATACAAAAATAGAGTACCAAAGCTTTGACCAAACTTGATCCACCTGTTTTCAAGTATACTAGTTCCACTTCTTACTAGCTGCGTAACGTAAGGTAAGTGCTTCAATTCCTCAGTAGTTAGATATGATAATTATCCCTAGCTCTTATAGGAGTGTTGTGAGAACTGAATTAGATACTACAAATTATTATAGATTATTAACTATAATAAAAAAATCATATAGATTTCCAACATTTCAAAAAGGCACACAGTATATACTTGATAAATATTATTATTATAACAGTTTGGTATTCATAGCAATAGAGAGAAATGTGTCTCAGTATGAACATCCAGAAGGAAAGACAGCCACTTAATAATAAAAATAAGGTATGATTTCCAAATTAACAAGATGGAAAATGTAATGAATACCAACTTTATCAAGCACATAAGAGTAAAGATTGAATAGAAAAAAAGGTATAGAAACATTAAAATTAAGAAAATAAAAATGGAAAATAAAAAATGAAAGATAAAATGTGAACCAAGGGGTTTTTAGAACAGTGAAGCTATTCGTATGACACTGTCATGGTGGCTACAGGTCATCAGACAATTGTCCAAACCCACAGAAAGTGCAACACAGGAAATAAACACTAATGTAAACTATGGAACTCAGTTAACAAGCATGTATCAACATTGGTTTATGAAATGTAACAAATGTGCCATCTAATGCAACATGTTAATAATAGCAGAAACCTAGGGTGAGGGTAAGGGGGTTTATAGGAATTTTGTACTTTCTGCTTAACTTTTCTGTAAAGCTAAAAGTACCAAAAAAAGTCTATTAATTATAAAAATAGTGTAGTTATATATATATGTATACACACACACACACACACACAGAGAAAGAGCAAGAGATAACTCAGCAGAAATTTCTAATATATATTAGAAATTGTATATTAATTATATATATAATTTAGTAACAACAGATTTTTGTCAACTATATAACAAAATAAATTTGCTAGCTTTTATCCTTAGTTACTTGTATGTTAATATTTCCTTGAAGTATTTACAACACCTTGCAGATAAATGGTTTAGAAAGTACATATAGATTATTTCATCATTGTAGTAATTCTAAGAGGTAATCAAAGTCAGGTATTATTTATGCTTTAAGGATTACAGTAAAAGCAATGTCTAACTTCATGGAACAAGCAAATTGCTGAGTGAACATAAAGACTAATTCTTCTGATTTTTTGATTTTGGGAAAGACTCATGTCGATGAAAATAAAAAATAAATATATTCTGTAAAAAGTGCTAAAAAAAAAGGCCAGATAAATGAAAACATACAGCAAAATGAAAGATATAAGATGTTTTATCAATCATTACACAGATTGGGGATGGACTACAATTTCTCCTGAGACAAAAAAGGTTTATGTTCTTAAACTGGACTTTGAAAAATCCACACAGTTACAGAGAGACAGGAAGAATATGTTTTGATGTTCTGTTACACAGTAGGGTGACTGTAGCAGTAACAATGTAGTATATATTTCAAGGTAGTTAGAAGAGAAGCTTTTTTTTTCCTTATTTTTTTTTTTGAGACGGAGTCTCGCTCTGTCGCCCAGTCTGGAGGGCAGTGGCGCCATCTCGTCTCACTGCAAGCTCTGCCTCCAGGGTTCATGCCATTCTAGATGAGATTTTTAATGTCGTTACCACAAAGAAATGATAAATGTTTAAAGTAATGGATATGGTAACTACCCTAATTTAATCATTATACTATGTATACATGCACCGAAACATCACGTTGTGCCCCATAAATATATACAACTATTATGTGTCAATCATAAATTTAAAAAGTAAATAAAAATAAAAGAATCTAGTTTATACTATCTACAAGAATCAGAATAAAAAGAAAGTAATGAAAATCTAAAAGTAAATGCAAGAGAGAGAGAGGTTGGAGGAGAGAGAGGATGGATATCAATATTGATGTTAGAAGGTGGACTTCAGGGTTGAAAGCACTAAACAGAATATAAAATAGGCCGACATGTAGTGATAAAAGTCACATTTTGTGAAGCAGATTTGCAGTCATAGAGCTTTGCAAGACACATTACAGCAGCTCAATATAAAAAGTAAGAACTACATATCACACTGGCAACATGAAGAAAATATAATTTGAAGAAGAACATTTAATATATTTCTTTTGAAATTTGAGTAAATCTAAGCATGTCATGAAAATTAACTGACTTAATCCTCACAATAATAACTCTGTGAACGGAACACAATTATAATCTGTATGTACAATTGAGAAAAACTACAAATGATAAATAAGTCAACAGGTTTTTTTTTGGACATATCCAATAAGAATTACAAATCCTTCATATGCTTGATTAAGGACAAAAGAAAGGGAGTAAAACATAAAAGAATAGAGATAAGAAGATTTAACTACAGAGAGTATTTACAGAATAACATATGTTATGATATGCAATTCTATGGCAGCCCATTTGAAAAGCAAAATAAATGAATGCATTTTTGGCAAAATATGTAATTACCACAATTGAATGAAAAATACATGGAAAATCTGAAATGATCACTTAGAAAAGTATTGAAGGAACAGATATATTCACAGGTAATTTCTATTAAATATATAAAAAGTATGTACTTGAGGTACATTAAAGTAAGGGATGAATATTCATGATCAGAACATGTATGGATGGTGATATTGGAGAAGCGTTTGATAAAATTCAGTAGCCATGCTCTCTCTCAGATACAGTTCCCCTTCCTCCCTCCAGGGGGCGCCATGGAAACGCAGGGCCCTCCCTGGCCCTGGGGACTGGGTGACGTCAGGGGTGAGCCTCTCGTGATTGGCTGCATCACCCTGCGTAAGGTCAAAAGCACGAAAAGACAGCCCCGACACCCGGAGTCATTGTGGCTCCGGCCGGGTTGCGCCTGCCCTCGGGCCCTCAGGGAGGCGGGGGTTCGAGAGAGCGAGTTCGAGGCCAACCTGGTTCACATTGGTTGAAAATAAAAATTTTTTATCGTTCCCTATATAACAACAAAACATAAAGGGAGGACGCCTTGATAGGAAGAAATGACATCTTCTTAAGTGTTTTTAAATTACTTCAATGTATCTGTTTTTTTTTTTTTGGGGGGGGGGGGGCGGGGAGACCGAGCCTTGCTCTGTTGCCCAGGCTGGAGTGCAGTGGCGCCATCTCGTCTCACTGCAAGCTCTGCCTCCAGGGTTGATGCCATTCTAGATGAGATTTTTAATGTTGTTACCAGAAAGAAATGATAAATGTTTAAAGTAATGGATATGGTAACTACCCTAATTTGATCATTATACTATGTATACATGCACCGAAACATCACGTTGTGCCCCATAAATATATACAATTATTATGTGTCAATCATAAATTTAAAAAGTAAATAAAAATAAAAGAATCTAGTTTATACTATCTACAAGAATCAGAATAAACAGAAAGTAATGAAAATCTAAAAGTAAATGCAAGAGAGAGAGAGGTTGGAGGAGAGAGAGGATGGATATCAATATCAATGTTAGAAGGTGGACTTCAGGGTTGAAAGCACTAAACAGAATATAAAATAGGCCGACATGTAGTGATAAAAGTCACATTTTGTGAAGCAGATTTGCAGTCATAGAGCTTTGCAAGACACATTACAGCAGCTCAATATAAAAAGTAAGAACTACATATCACACTGGCAACATGAAGAAAATATAATTTGAAGAAGAACATTTAATATATTTCTTTTGAAATTTGAGTAAATCTAAGCATGTCATGAAAATTAACTGACTTAATCCTCACAATAATAACTCTGTGAACGGAACACAATTATAATCTGTATGTACAATTGAGAAAAACTACAAATGATAAATAAGTCAACAGGTTTTTTTTTGGACATATCCAATAAGAATTACAAATCCTTCATATGCTTGATTAAGGACAAAAGAAAGGGAGTAAAACATAAAAGAATAGAGATAAGAAGATTTAACTACAGAGAGTATTTACAGAATAACATATGTTATGATATGCAATTCTATGGCAGCCCATTTGAAAAGCAAAATAAATGAATGCATTTTTGGCAAAATATGTAATTACCACAATTGAATGAAAAATACATGGAAAATCTGAAATGATCACTTAGAAAAGTATTGAAGGAACAGATATATTCACAGGTAATTTCTATTAAATATATAAAAAGTATGTACTTGAGGTACATTAAAGTAAGGGATGAATATTCATGATCAGAACATGTATGGATGGTGATATTGGAGAAGCGTTTGATAAAATTCAGTAGCCATGCTCTCTCTCAGATACAGTTCCCCTTCCTCCCTCCAGGGGGCGCCATGGAAACGCAGGGCCCTCCCTGGCCCTGGGGACTGGGTGACGTCAGGGGTGAGCCTCTCGTGATTGGCTGCATCACCCTGCGTAAGGTCAAAAGCACGAAAAGACAGCCCCGACACCCGGAGTCATTGTGGCTCCGGCCGGGTTGCGCCTGCCCTCGGGCCCTCAGGGAGGCGGGGGTTCGAGAGAGCGAGTTCGAGGCCAACCTGGTTCATATTGGTTGAAAATAAAAATTTTTTATCGTTCCCTATATAACAACAAAACATAAAGGGAGGACGCCTTGATAGGAAGAAATGACATCTTCTTAAGTGTTTTTAAATTACTTCAATGTATCTGTTTTTTTTTTTTTTGGGGGGGGGGGCGGGGAGACCGAGCCTTGCTCTGTTGCCCAGGCTGGAGTGCAGTGGCGCCATCTCGTCTCACTGCAAGCTCTGCCTCCAGGGTTGATGCCATTCTAGATGAGATTTTTAATGTTGTTACCAGAAAGAAATGATAAATGTTTAAAGTAATGGATATGGTAACTACCCTAATTTGATCATTATACTATGTATACATGCACCGAAACATCACGTTGTGCCCCATAAATATATACAATTATTATGTGTCAATCATAAATTTAAAAAGTAAATAAAAATAAAAGAATCTAGTTTATACTATCTACAAGAATCAGAATAAACAGAAAGTAATGAAAATCTAAAAGTAAATGCAAGAGAGAGAGAGGTTGGAGGAGAGAGAGGATGGATATCAATATCAATGTTAGAAGGTGGACTTCAGGGTTGAAAGCACTAAACAGAATATAAAATAGGCCGACATGTAGTGATAAAAGTCACATTTTGTGAAGCAGATTTGCAGTCATAGAGCTTTGCAAGACACATTACAGCAGCTCAATATAAAAAGTAAGAACTACATATCACACTGGCAACATGAAGAAAATATAATTTGAAGAAGAACATTTAATATATTTCTTTTGAAATTTGAGTAAATCTAAGCATGTCATGAAAATTAACTGACTTAATCCTCACAATAATAACTCTGTGAACGGAACACAATTATAATCTGTATGTACAATTGAGAAAAACTACAAATGATAAATAAGTCAACAGGTTTTTTTTTGGACATATCCAATAAGAATTACAAATCCTTCATATGCTTGATTAAGGACAAAAGAAAGGGAGTAAAACATAAAAGAATAGAGATAAGAAGATTTAACTACAGAGAGTATTTACAGAATAACATATGTTATGATATGCAATTCTATGGCAGCCCATTTGAAAAGCAAAATAAATGAATGCATTTTTGGCAAAATATGTAATTACCACAATTGAATGAAAAATACATGGAAAATCTGAAATGATCACTTAGAAAAGTATTGAAGGAACAGATATATTCACAGGTAATTTCTATTAAATATATAAAAAGTATGTACTTGAGGTACATTAAAGTAAGGGATGAATATTCATGATCAGAACATGTATGGATGGTGATATTGGAGAAGCGTTTGATAAAATTCAGTAGCCATGCTCTCTCTCAGATACAGTTCCCCTTCCTCCCTCCAGGGGGCGCCATGGAAACGCAGGGCCCTCCCTGGCCCTGGGGACTGGGTGACGTCAGGGGTGAGCCTCTCGTGATTGGCTGCATCACCCTGCGTAAGGTCAAAAGCACGAAAAGACAGCCCCGACACCCGGAGTCATTGTGGCTCCGGCCGGGTTGCGCCTGCCCTCGGGCCCTCAGGGAGGCGGGGGTTCGAGAGAGCGAGTTCGAGGCCAACCTGGTTCACATTGGTTGAAAATAAAAATTTTTTATCGTTCCCTATATAACAACAAAACATAAAGGGAGGACGCCTTGATAGGAAGAAATGACATCTTCTTAAGTGTTTTTAAATTACTTCAATGTATCTGTTTTTTTTTTTTGGGGGGGGGGGGCGGGGAGACCGAGCCTTGCTCTGTTGCCCAGGCTGGAGTGCAGTGGCGCCATCTCGTCTCACTGCAAGCTCTGCCTCCAGGGTTGATGCCATTCTAGATGAGATTTTTAATGTTGTTACCAGAAAGAAATGATAAATGTTTAAAGTAATGGATATGGTAACTACCCTAATTTGATCATTATACTATGTATACATGCACCGAAACATCACGTTGTGCCCCATAAATATATACAATTATTATGTGTCAATCATAAATTTAAAAAGTAAATAAAAATAAAAGAATCTAGTTTATACTATCTACAAGAATCAGAATAAACAGAAAGTAATGAAAATCTAAAAGTAAATGCAAGAGAGAGAGAGGTTGGAGGAGAGAGAGGATGGATATCAATATCAATGTTAGAAGGTGGACTTCAGGGTTGAAAGCACTAAACAGAATATAAAATAGGCCGACATGTAGTGATAAAAGTCACATTTTGTGAAGCAGATTTGCAGTCATAGAGCTTTGCAAGACACATTACAGCAGCTCAATATAAAAAGTAAGAACTACATATCACACTGGCAACATGAAGAAAATATAATTTGAAGAAGAACATTTAATATATTTCTTTTGAAATTTGAGTAAATCTAAGCATGTCATGAAAATTAACTGACTTAATCCTCACAATAATAACTCTGTGAACGGAACACAATTATAATCTGTATGTACAATTGAGAAAAACTACAAATGATAAATAAGTCAACAGGTTTTTTTTTGGACATATCCAATAAGAATTACAAATCCTTCATATGCTTGATTAAGGACAAAAGAAAGGGAGTAAAACATAAAAGAATAGAGATAAGAAGATTTAACTACAGAGAGTATTTACAGAATAACATATGTTATGATATGCAATTCTATGGCAGCCCATTTGAAAAGCAAAATAAATGAATGCATTTTTGGCAAAATATGTAATTACCACAATTGAATGAAAAATACATGGAAAATCTGAAATGATCACTTAGAAAAGTATTGAAGGAACAGATATATTCACAGGTAATTTCTATTAAATATATAAAAAGTATGTACTTGAGGTACATTAAAGTAAGGGATGAATATTCATGATCAGAACATGTATGGATGGTGATATTGGAGAAGCGTTTGATAAAATTCAGTAGCCATGCTCTCTCTCAGATACAGTTCCCCTTCCTCCCTCCAGGGGGCGCCATGGAAACGCAGGGCCCTCCCTGGCCCTGGGGACTGGGTGACGTCAGGGGTGAGCCTCTCGTGATTGGCTGCATCACCCTGCGTAAGGTCAAAAGCACGAAAAGACAGCCCCGACACCCGGAGTCATTGTGGCTCCGGCCGGGTTGCGCCTGCCCTCGGGCCCTCAGGGAGGCGGGGGTTCGAGAGAGCGAGTTCGAGGCCAACCTGGTTCACATTGGTTGAAAATAAAAATTTTTTATCGTTCCCTATATAACAACAAAACATAAAGGGAGGACGCCTTGATAGGAAGAAATGACATCTTCTTAAGTGTTTTTAAATTACTTCAATGTATCTGTTTTTTTTTTTTTGGGGGGGGGGGGCGGGGAGACCGAGCCTTGCTCTGTTGCCCAGGCTGGAGTGCAGTGGCGCCATCTCGTCTCACTGCAAGCTCTGCCTCCAGGGTTGATGCCATTCTAGATGAGATTTTTAATGTTGTTACCAGAAAGAAATGATAAATGTTTAAAGTAATGGATATGGTAACTACCCTAATTTGATCATTATACTATGTATACATGCACCGAAACATCACGTTGTGCCCCATAAATATATACAATTATTATGTGTCAATCATAAATTTAAAAAGTAAATAAAAATAAAAGAATCTAGTTTATACTATCTACAAGAATCAGAATAAACAGAAAGTAATGAAAATCTAAAAGTAAATGCAAGAGAGAGAGAGGTTGGAGGAGAGAGAGGATGGATATCAATATCAATGTTAGAAGGTGGACTTCAGGGTTGAAAGCACTAAACAGAATATAAAATAGGCCGACATGTAGTGATAAAAGTCACATTTTGTGAAGCAGATTTGCAGTCATAGAGCTTTGCAAGACACATTACAGCAGCTCAATATAAAAAGTAAGAACTACATATCACACTGGCAACATGAAGAAAATATAATTTGAAGAAGAACATTTAATATATTTCTTTTGAAATTTGAGTAAATCTAAGCATGTCATGAAAATTAACTGACTTAATCCTCACAATAATAACTCTGTGAACGGAACACAATTATAATCTGTATGTACAATTGAGAAAAACTACAAATGATAAATAAGTCAACAGGTTTTTTTTTGGACATATCCAATAAGAATTACAAATCCTTCATATGCTTGATTAAGGACAAAAGAAAGGGAGTAAAACATAAAAGAATAGAGATAAGAAGATTTAACTACAGAGAGTATTTACAGAATAACATATGTTATGATATGCAATTCTATGGCAGCCCATTTGAAAAGCAAAATAAATGAATGCATTTTTGGCAAAATATGTAATTACCACAATTGAATGAAAAATACATGGAAAATCTGAAATGATCACTTAGAAAAGTATTGAAGGAACAGATATATTCACAGGTAATTTCTATTAAATATATAAAAAGTATGTACTTGAGGTACATTAAAGTAAGGGATGAATATTCATGATCAGAACATGTATGGATGGTGATATTGGAGAAGCGTTTGATAAAATTCAGTAGCCATGCTCTCTCTCAGATACAGTTCCCCTTCCTCCCTCCAGGGGGCGCCATGGAAACGCAGGGCCCTCCCTGGCCCTGGGGACTGGGTGACGTCAGGGGTGAGCCTCTCGTGATTGGCTGCATCACCCTGCGTAAGGTCAAAAGCACGAAAAGACAGCCCCGACACCCGGAGTCATTGTGGCTCCGGCCGGGTTGCGCCTGCCCTCGGGCCCTCAGGGAGGCGGGGGTTCGAGAGAGCGAGTTCGAGGCCAACCTGGTTCACATTGGTTGAAAATAAAAATTTTTTATCGTTCCCTATATAACAACAAAACATAAAGGGAGGACGCCTTGATAGGAAGAAATGACATCTTCTTAAGTGTTTTTAAATTACTTCAATGTATCTGTTTTTTTTTTTTTGGGGGGGGGGGGGCGGGGAGACCGAGCCTTGCTCTGTTGCCCAGGCTGGAGTGCAGTGGCGCCATCTCGTCTCACTGCAAGCTCTGCCTCCAGGGTTGATGCCATTCTAGATGAGATTTTTAATGTTGTTACCAGAAAGAAATGATAAATGTTTAAAGTAATGGATATGGTAACTACCCTAATTTGATCATTATACTATGTATACATGCACCGAAACATCACGTTGTGCCCCATAAATATATACAATTATTATGTGTCAATCATAAATTTAAAAAGTAAATAAAAATAAAAGAATCTAGTTTATACTATCTACAAGAATCAGAATAAACAGAAAGTAATGAAAATCTAAAAGTAAATGCAAGAGAGAGAGAGGTTGGAGGAGAGAGAGGATGGATATCAATATCAATGTTAGAAGGTGGACTTCAGGGTTGAAAGCACTAAACAGAATATAAAATAGGCCGACATGTAGTGATAAAAGTCACATTTTGTGAAGCAGATTTGCAGTCATAGAGCTTTGCAAGACACATTACAGCAGCTCAATATAAAAAGTAAGAACTACATATCACACTGGCAACATGAAGAAAATATAATTTGAAGAAGAACATTTAATATATTTCTTTTGAAATTTGAGTAAATCTAAGCATGTCATGAAAATTAACTGACTTAATCCTCACAATAATAACTCTGTGAACGGAACACAATTATAATCTGTATGTACAATTGAGAAAAACTACAAATGATAAATAAGTCAACAGGTTTTTTTTTGGACATATCCAATAAGAATTACAAATCCTTCATATGCTTGATTAAGGACAAAAGAAAGGGAGTAAAACATAAAAGAATAGAGATAAGAAGATTTAACTACAGAGAGTATTTACAGAATAACATATGTTATGATATGCAATTCTATGGCAGCCCATTTGAAAAGCAAAATAAATGAATGCATTTTTGGCAAAATATGTAATTACCACAATTGAATGAAAAATACATGGAAAATCTGAAATGATCACTTAGAAAAGTATTGAAGGAACAGATATATTCACAGGTAATTTCTATTAAATATATAAAAAGTATGTACTTGAGGTACATTAAAGTAAGGGATGAATATTCATGATCAGAACATGTATGGATGGTGATATTGGAGAAGCGTTTGATAAAATTCAGTAGCCATGCTCTCTCTCAGATACAGTTCCCCTTCCTCCCTCCAGGGGGCGCCATGGAAACGCAGGGCCCTCCCTGGCCCTGGGGACTGGGTGACGTCAGGGGTGAGCCTCTCGTGATTGGCTGCATCACCCTGCGTAAGGTCAAAAGCACGAAAAGACAGCCCCGACACCCGGAGTCATTGTGGCTCCGGCCGGGTTGCGCCTGCCCTCGGGCCCTCAGGGAGGCGGGGGTTCGAGAGAGCGAGTTCGAGGCCAACCTGGTTCACATTGGTTGAAAATAAAAATTTTTTATCGTTCCCTATATAACAACAAAACATAAAGGGAGGACGCCTTGATAGGAAGAAATGACATCTTCTTAAGTGTTTTTAAATTACTTCAATGTATCTGTTTTTTTTTTTTTGGGGGGGGGGGGGGCGGGGAGACCGAGCCTTGCTCTGTTGCCCAGGCTGGAGTGCAGTGGCGCCATCTCGTCTCACTGCAAGCTCTGCCTCCAGGGTTGATGCCATTCTAGATGAGATTTTTAATGTTGTTACCAGAAAGAAATGATAAATGTTTAAAGTAATGGATATGGTAACTACCCTAATTTGATCATTATACTATGTATACATGCACCGAAACATCACGTTGTGCCCCATAAATATATACAATTATTATGTGTCAATCATAAATTTAAAAAGTAAATAAAAATAAAAGAATCTAGTTTATACTATCTACAAGAATCAGAATAAACAGAAAGTAATGAAAATCTAAAAGTAAATGCAAGAGAGAGAGAGGTTGGAGGAGAGAGAGGATGGATATCAATATCAATGTTAGAAGGTGGACTTCAGGGTTGAAAGCACTAAACAGAATATAAAATAGGCCGACATGTAGTGATAAAAGTCACATTTTGTGAAGCAGATTTGCAGTCATAGAGCTTTGCAAGACACATTACAGCAGCTCAATATAAAAAGTAAGAACTACATATCACACTGGCAACATGAAGAAAATATAATTTGAAGAAGAACATTTAATATATTTCTTTTGAAATTTGAGTAAATCTAAGCATGTCATGAAAATTAACTGACTTAATCCTCACAATAATAACTCTGTGAACGGAACACAATTATAATCTGTATGTACAATTGAGAAAAACTACAAATGATAAATAAGTCAACAGGTTTTTTTTTGGACATATCCAATAAGAATTACAAATCCTTCATATGCTTGATTAAGGACAAAAGAAAGGGAGTAAAACATAAAAGAATAGAGATAAGAAGATTTAACTACAGAGAGTATTTACAGAATAACATATGTTATGATATGCAATTCTATGGCAGCCCATTTGAAAAGCAAAATAAATGAATGCATTTTTGGCAAAATATGTAATTACCACAATTGAATGAAAAATACATGGAAAATCTGAAATGATCACTTAGAAAAGTATTGAAGGAACAGATATATTCACAGGTAATTTCTATTAAATATATAAAAAGTATGTACTTGAGGTACATTAAAGTAAGGGATGAATATTCATGATCAGAACATGTATGGATGGTGATATTGGAGAAGCGTTTGATAAAATTCAGTAGCCATGCTCTCTCTCAGATACAGTTCCCCTTCCTCCCTCCAGGGGGCGCCATGGAAACGCAGGGCCCTCCCTGGCCCTGGGGACTGGGTGACGTCAGGGGTGAGCCTCTCGTGATTGGCTGCATCACCCTGCGTAAGGTCAAAAGCACGAAAAGACAGCCCCGACACCCGGAGTCATTGTGGCTCCGGCCGGGTTGCGCCTGCCCTCGGGCCCTCAGGGAGGCGGGGGTTCGAGAGAGCGAGTTCGAGGCCAACCTGGTTCACATTGGTTGAAAATAAAAATTTTTTATCGTTCCCTATATAACAACAAAACATAAAGGGAGGACGCCTTGATAGGAAGAAATGACATCTTCTTAAGTGTTTTTAAATTACTTCAATGTATCTGTTTTTTTTTTTTTGGGGGGGGGGGGCGGGGAGACCGAGCCTTGCTCTGTTGCCCAGGCTGGAGTGCAGTGGCGCCATCTCGTCTCACTGCAAGCTCTGCCTCCAGGGTTGATGCCATTCTAGATGAGATTTTTAATGTTGTTACCAGAAAGAAATGATAAATGTTTAAAGTAATGGATATGGTAACTACCCTAATTTGATCATTATACTATGTATACATGCACCGAAACATCACGTTGTGCCCCATAAATATATACAATTATTATGTGTCAATCATAAATTTAAAAAGTAAATAAAAATAAAAGAATCTAGTTTATACTATCTACAAGAATCAGAATAAACAGAAAGTAATGAAAATCTAAAAGTAAATGCAAGAGAGAGAGAGGTTGGAGGAGAGAGAGGATGGATATCAATATCAATGTTAGAAGGTGGACTTCAGGGTTGAAAGCACTAAACAGAATATAAAATAGGCCGACATGTAGTGATAAAAGTCACATTTTGTGAAGCAGATTTGCAGTCATAGAGCTTTGCAAGACACATTACAGCAGCTCAATATAAAAAGTAAGAACTACATATCACACTGGCAACATGAAGAAAATATAATTTGAAGAAGAACATTTAATATATTTCTTTTGAAATTTGAGTAAATCTAAGCATGTCATGAAAATTAACTGACTTAATCCTCACAATAATAACTCTGTGAACGGAACACAATTATAATCTGTATGTACAATTGAGAAAAACTACAAATGATAAATAAGTCAACAGGTTTTTTTTTGGACATATCCAATAAGAATTACAAATCCTTCATATGCTTGATTAAGGACAAAAGAAAGGGAGTAAAACATAAAAGAATAGAGATAAGAAGATTTAACTACAGAGAGTATTTACAGAATAACATATGTTATGATATGCAATTCTATGGCAGCCCATTTGAAAAGCAAAATAAATGAATGCATTTTTGGCAAAATATGTAATTACCACAATTGAATGAAAAATACATGGAAAATCTGAAATGATCACTTAGAAAAGTATTGAAGGAACAGATATATTCACAGGTAATTTCTATTAAATATATAAAAAGTATGTACTTGAGGTACATTAAAGTAAGGGATGAATATTCATGATCAGAACATGTATGGATGGTGATATTGGAGAAGCGTTTGATAAAATTCAGTAGCCATGCTCTCTCTCAGATACAGTTCCCCTTCCTCCCTCCAGGGGGCGCCATGGAAACGCAGGGCCCTCCCTGGCCCTGGGGACTGGGTGACGTCAGGGGTGAGCCTCTCGTGATTGGCTGCATCACCCTGCGTAAGGTCAAAAGCACGAAAAGACAGCCCCGACACCCGGAGTCATTGTGGCTCCGGCCGGGTTGCGCCTGCCCTCGGGCCCTCAGGGAGGCGGGGGTTCGAGAGAGCGAGTTCGAGGCCAACCTGGTTCACATTGGTTGAAAATAAAAATTTTTTATCGTTCCCTATATAACAACAAAACATAAAGGGAGGACGCCTTGATAGGAAGAAATGACATCTTCTTAAGTGTTTTTAAATTACTTCAATGTATCTGTTTTTTTTTTTTTGGGGGGGGGGGGGCGGGGAGACCGAGCCTTGCTCTGTTGCCCAGGCTGGAGTGCAGTGGCGCCATCTCGTCTCACTGCAAGCTCTGCCTCCAGGGTTCATGCCATTCTAGATGAGATTTTTAATGTTGTTACCAGAAAGAAATGATAAATGTTTAAAGTAATGGATATGGTAACTACCCTAATTTGATCATTATACTATGTATACATGCACCGAAACATCACGTTGTGCCCCATAAATATATACAATTATTATGTGTCAATCATAAATTTAAAAAGTAAATAAAAATAAAAGAATCTAGTTTATACTATCTACAAGAATCAGAATAAACAGAAAGTAATGAAAATCTAAAAGTAAATGCAAGAGAGAGAGAGGTTGGAGGAGAGAGAGGATGGATATCAATATCAATGTTAGAAGGTGGACTTCAGGGTTGAAAGCACTAAACAGAATATAAAATAGGCCGACATGTAGTGATAAAAGTCACATTTTGTGAAGCAGATTTGCAGTCATAGAGCTTTGCAAGACACATTACAGCAGCTCAATATAAAAAGTAAGAACTACATATCACACTGGCAACATGAAGAAAATATAATTTGAAGAAGAACATTTAATATATTTCTTTTGAAATTTGAGTAAATCTAAGCATGTCATGAAAATTAACTGACTTAATCCTCACAATAATAACTCTGTGAACGGAACACAATTATAATCTGTATGTACAATTGAGAAAAACTACAAATGATAAATAAGTCAACAGGTTTTTTTTTGGACATATCCAATAAGAATTACAAATCCTTCATATGCTTGATTAAGGACAAAAGAAAGGGAGTAAAACATAAAAGAATAGAGATAAGAAGATTTAACTACAGAGAGTATTTACAGAATAACATATGTTATGATATGCAATTCTATGGCAGCCCATTTGAAAAGCAAAATAAATGAATGCATTTTTGGCAAAATATGTAATTACCACAATTGAATGAAAAATACATGGAAAATCTGAAATGATCACTTAGAAAAGTATTGAAGGAACAGATATATTCACAGGTAATTTCTATTAAATATATAAAAAGTATGTACTTGAGGTACATTAAAGTAAGGGATGAATATTCATGATCAGAACATGTATGGATGGTGATATTGGAGAAGCGTTTGATAAAATTCAGTAGCCATGCTCTCTCTCAGATACAGTTCCCCTTCCTCCCTCCAGGGGGCGCCATGGAAACGCAGGGCCCTCCCTGGCCCTGGGGACTGGGTGACGTCAGGGGTGAGCCTCTCGTGATTGGCTGCATCACCCTGCGTAAGGTCAAAAGCACGAAAAGACAGCCCCGACACCCGGAGTCATTGTGGCTCCGGCCGGGTTGCGCCTGCCCTCGGGCCCTCAGGGAGGCGGGGGTTCGAGAGAGCGAGTTCGAGGCCAACCTGGTTCACATTGGTTGAAAATAAAAATTTTTTATCGTTCCCTATATAACAACAAAACATAAAGGGAGGACGCCTTGATAGGAAGAAATGACATCTTCTTAAGTGTTTTTAAATTACTTCAATGTATCTGTTTTTTTTTTTTTGGGGGGGGGGGGCGGGGAGACCGAGCCTTGCTCTGTTGCCCAGGCTGGAGTGCAGTGGCGCCATCTCGTCTCACTGCAAGCTCTGCCTCCAGGGTTGATGCCATTCTAGATGAGATTTTTAATGTTGTTACCAGAAAGAAATGATAAATGTTTAAAGTAATGGATATGGTAACTACCCTAATTTGATCATTATACTATGTATACATGCACCGAAACATCACGTTGTGCCCCATAAATATATACAATTATTATGTGTCAATCATAAATTTAAAAAGTAAATAAAAATAAAAGAATCTAGTTTATACTATCTACAAGAATCAGAATAAACAGAAAGTAATGAAAATCTAAAAGTAAATGCAAGAGAGAGAGAGGTTGGAGGAGAGAGAGGATGGATATCAATATCAATGTTAGAAGGTGGACTTCAGGGTTGAAAGCACTAAACAGAATATAAAATAGGCCGACATGTAGTGATAAAAGTCACATTTTGTGAAGCAGATTTGCAGTCATAGAGCTTTGCAAGACACATTACAGCAGCTCAATATAAAAAGTAAGAACTACATATCACACTGGCAACATGAAGAAAATATAATTTGAAGAAGAACATTTAATATATTTCTTTTGAAATTTGAGTAAATCTAAGCATGTCATGAAAATTAACTGACTTAATCCTCACAATAATAACTCTGTGAACGGAACACAATTATAATCTGTATGTACAATTGAGAAAAACTACAAATGATAAATAAGTCAACAGGTTTTTTTTTGGACATATCCAATAAGAATTACAAATCCTTCATATGCTTGATTAAGGACAAAAGAAAGGGAGTAAAACATAAAAGAATAGAGATAAGAAGATTTAACTACAGAGAGTATTTACAGAATAACATATGTTATGATATGCAATTCTATGGCAGCCCATTTGAAAAGCAAAATAAATGAATGCATTTTTGGCAAAATATGTAATTACCACAATTGAATGAAAAATACATGGAAAATCTGAAATGATCACTTAGAAAAGTATTGAAGGAACAGATATATTCACAGGTAATTTCTATTAAATATATAAAAAGTATGTACTTGAGGTACATTAAAGTAAGGGATGAATATTCATGATCAGAACATGTATGGATGGTGATATTGGAGAAGCGTTTGATAAAATTCAGTAGCCATGCTCTCTCTCAGATACAGTTCCCCTTCCTCCCTCCAGGGGGCGCCATGGAAACGCAGGGCCCTCCCTGGCCCTGGGGACTGGGTGACGTCAGGGGTGAGCCTCTCGTGATTGGCTGCATCACCCTGCGTAAGGTCAAAAGCACGAAAAGACAGCCCCGACACCCGGAGTCATTGTGGCTCCGGCCGGGTTGCGCCTGCCCTCGGGCCCTCAGGGAGGCGGGGGTTCGAGAGAGCGAGTTCGAGGCCAACCTGGTTCACATTGGTTGAAAATAAAAATTTTTTATCGTTCCCTATATAACAACAAAACATAAAGGGAGGACGCCTTGATAGGAAGAAATGACATCTTCTTAAGTGTTTTTAAATTACTTCAATGTATCTGTTTTTTTTTTTTTGGGGGGGGGGGCGGGGAGACCGAGCCTTGCTCTGTTGCCCAGGCTGGAGTGCAGTGGCGCCATCTCGTCTCACTGCAAGCTCTGCCTCCAGGGTTCATGCCATTCTAGATGAGATTTTTAATGTTGTTACCAGAAAGAAATGATAAATGTTTAAAGTAATGGATATGGTAACTACCCTAATTTGATCATTATACTATGTATACATGCACCGAAACATCACGTTGTGCCCCATAAATATATACAATTATTATGTGTCAATCATAAATTTAAAAAGTAAATAAAAATAAAAGAATCTAGTTTATACTATCTACAAGAATCAGAATAAACAGAAAGTAATGAAAATCTAAAAGTAAATGCAAGAGAGAGAGAGGTTGGAGGAGAGAGAGGATGGATATCAATATCAATGTTAGAAGGTGGACTTCAGGGTTGAAAGCACTAAACAGAATATAAAATAGGCCGACATGTAGTGATAAAAGTCACATTTTGTGAAGCAGATTTGCAGTCATAGAGCTTTGCAAGACACATTACAGCAGCTCAATATAAAAAGTAAGAACTACATATCACACTGGCAACATGAAGAAAATATAATTTGAAGAAGAACATTTAATATATTTCTTTTGAAATTTGAGTAAATCTAAGCATGTCATGAAAATTAACTGACTTAATCCTCACAATAATAACTCTGTGAACGGAACACAATTATAATCTGTATGTACAATTGAGAAAAACTACAAATGATAAATAAGTCAACAGGTTTTTTTTTGGACATATCCAATAAGAATTACAAATCCTTCATATGCTTGATTAAGGACAAAAGAAAGGGAGTAAAACATAAAAGAATAGAGATAAGAAGATTTAACTACAGAGAGTATTTACAGAATAACATATGTTATGATATGCAATTCTATGGCAGCCCATTTGAAAAGCAAAATAAATGAATGCATTTTTGGCAAAATATGTAATTACCACAATTGAATGAAAAATACATGGAAAATCTGAAATGATCACTTAGAAAAGTATTGAAGGAACAGATATATTCACAGGTAATTTCTATTAAATATATAAAAAGTATGTACTTGAGGTACATTAAAGTAAGGGATGAATATTCATGATCAGAACATGTATGGATGGTGATATTGGAGAAGCGTTTGATAAAATTCAGTAGCCATGCTCTCTCTCAGATACAGTTCCCCTTCCTCCCTCCAGGGGGCGCCATGGAAACGCAGGGCCCTCCCTGGCCCTGGGGACTGGGTGACGTCAGGGGTGAGCCTCTCGTGATTGGCTGCATCACCCTGCGTAAGGTCAAAAGCACGAAAAGACAGCCCCGACACCCGGAGTCATTGTGGCTCCGGCCGGGTTGCGCCTGCCCTCGGGCCCTCAGGGAGGCGGGGGTTCGAGAGAGCGAGTTCGAGGCCAACCTGGTTCACATTGGTTGAAAATAAAAATTTTTTATCGTTCCCTATATAACAACAAAACATAAAGGGAGGACGCCTTGATAGGAAGAAATGACATCTTCTTAAGTGTTTTTAAATTACTTCAATGTATCTGTTTTTTTTTTTTTGGGGGGGGGGGGGGCGGGGAGACCGAGCCTTGCTCTGTTGCCCAGGCTGGAGTGCAGTGGCGCCATCTCGTCTCACTGCAAGCTCTGCCTCCAGGGTTGATGCCATTCTAGATGAGATTTTTAATGTTGTTACCAGAAAGAAATGATAAATGTTTAAAGTAATGGATATGGTAACTACCCTAATTTGATCATTATACTATGTATACATGCACCGAAACATCACGTTGTGCCCCATAAATATATACAATTATTATGTGTCAATCATAAATTTAAAAAGTAAATAAAAATAAAAGAATCTAGTTTATACTATCTACAAGAATCAGAATAAACAGAAAGTAATGAAAATCTAAAAGTAAATGCAAGAGAGAGAGAGGTTGGAGGAGAGAGAGGATGGATATCAATATCAATGTTAGAAGGTGGACTTCAGGGTTGAAAGCACTAAACAGAATATAAAATAGGCCGACATGTAGTGATAAAAGTCACATTTTGTGAAGCAGATTTGCAGTCATAGAGCTTTGCAAGACACATTACAGCAGCTCAATATAAAAAGTAAGAACTACATATCACACTGGCAACATGAAGAAAATATAATTTGAAGAAGAACATTTAATATATTTCTTTTGAAATTTGAGTAAATCTAAGCATGTCATGAAAATTAACTGACTTAATCCTCACAATAATAACTCTGTGAACGGAACACAATTATAATCTGTATGTACAATTGAGAAAAACTACAAATGATAAATAAGTCAACAGGTTTTTTTTTGGACATATCCAATAAGAATTACAAATCCTTCATATGCTTGATTAAGGACAAAAGAAAGGGAGTAAAACATAAAAGAATAGAGATAAGAAGATTTAACTACAGAGAGTATTTACAGAATAACATATGTTATGATATGCAATTCTATGGCAGCCCATTTGAAAAGCAAAATAAATGAATGCATTTTTGGCAAAATATGTAATTACCACAATTGAATGAAAAATACATGGAAAATCTGAAATGATCACTTAGAAAAGTATTGAAGGAACAGATATATTCACAGGTAATTTCTATTAAATATATAAAAAGTATGTACTTGAGGTACATTAAAGTAAGGGATGAATATTCATGATCAGAACATGTATGGATGGTGATATTGGAGAAGCGTTTGATAAAATTCAGTAGCCATGCTCTCTCTCAGATACAGTTCCCCTTCCTCCCTCCAGGGGGCGCCATGGAAACGCAGGGCCCTCCCTGGCCCTGGGGACTGGGTGACGTCAGGGGTGAGCCTCTCGTGATTGGCTGCATCACCCTGCGTAAGGTCAAAAGCACGAAAAGACAGCCCCGACACCCGGAGTCATTGTGGCTCCGGCCGGGTTGCGCCTGCCCTCGGGCCCTCAGGGAGGCGGGGGTTCGAGAGAGCGAGTTCGAGGCCAACCTGGTTCACATTGGTTGAAAATAAAAATTTTTTATCGTTCCCTATATAACAACAAAACATAAAGGGAGGACGCCTTGATAGGAAGAAATGACATCTTCTTAAGTGTTTTTAAATTACTTCAATGTATCTGTTTTTTTTTTTTTGGGGGGGGGGGGGGCGGGGAGACCGAGCCTTGCTCTGTTGCCCAGGCTGGAGTGCAGTGGCGCCATCTCGTCTCACTGCAAGCTCTGCCTCCAGGGTTGATGCCATTCTAGATGAGATTTTTAATGTTGTTACCAGAAAGAAATGATAAATGTTTAAAGTAATGGATATGGTAACTACCCTAATTTGATCATTATACTATGTATACATGCACCGAAACATCACGTTGTGCCCCATAAATATATACAATTATTATGTGTCAATCATAAATTTAAAAAGTAAATAAAAATAAAAGAATCTAGTTTATACTATCTACAAGAATCAGAATAAACAGAAAGTAATGAAAATCTAAAAGTAAATGCAAGAGAGAGAGAGGTTGGAGGAGAGAGAGGATGGATATCAATATCAATGTTAGAAGGTGGACTTCAGGGTTGAAAGCACTAAACAGAATATAAAATAGGCCGACATGTAGTGATAAAAGTCACATTTTGTGAAGCAGATTTGCAGTCATAGAGCTTTGCAAGACACATTACAGCAGCTCAATATAAAAAGTAAGAACTACATATCACACTGGCAACATGAAGAAAATATAATTTGAAGAAGAACATTTAATATATTTCTTTTGAAATTTGAGTAAATCTAAGCATGTCATGAAAATTAACTGACTTAATCCTCACAATAATAACTCTGTGAACGGAACACAATTATAATCTGTATGTACAATTGAGAAAAACTACAAATGATAAATAAGTCAACAGGTTTTTTTTTGGACATATCCAATAAGAATTACAAATCCTTCATATGCTTGATTAAGGACAAAAGAAAGGGAGTAAAACATAAAAGAATAGAGATAAGAAGATTTAACTACAGAGAGTATTTACAGAATAACATATGTTATGATATGCAATTCTATGGCAGCCCATTTGAAAAGCAAAATAAATGAATGCATTTTTGGCAAAATATGTAATTACCACAATTGAATGAAAAATACATGGAAAATCTGAAATGATCACTTAGAAAAGTATTGAAGGAACAGATATATTCACAGGTAATTTCTATTAAATATATAAAAAGTATGTACTTGAGGTACATTAAAGTAAGGGATGAATATTCATGATCAGAACATGTATGGATGGTGATATTGGAGAAGCGTTTGATAAAATTCAGTAGCCATGCTCTCTCTCAGATACAGTTCCCCTTCCTCCCTCCAGGGGGCGCCATGGAAACGCAGGGCCCTCCCTGGCCCTGGGGACTGGGTGACGTCAGGGGTGAGCCTCTCGTGATTGGCTGCATCACCCTGCGTAAGGTCAAAAGCACGAAAAGACAGCCCCGACACCCGGAGTCATTGTGGCTCCGGCCGGGTTGCGCCTGCCCTCGGGCCCTCAGGGAGGCGGGGGTTCGAGAGAGCGAGTTCGAGGCCAACCTGGTTCACATTGGTTGAAAATAAAAATTTTTTATCGTTCCCTATATAACAACAAAACATAAAGGGAGGACGCCTTGATAGGAAGAAATGACATCTTCTTAAGTGTTTTTAAATTACTTCAATGTATCTGTTTTTTTTTTTTTGGGGGGGGGGGGGCGGGGAGACCGAGCCTTGCTCTGTTGCCCAGGCTGGAGTGCAGTGGCGCCATCTCGTCTCACTGCAAGCTCTGCCTCCAGGGTTGATGCCATTCTAGATGAGATTTTTAATGTTGTTACCAGAAAGAAATGATAAATGTTTAAAGTAATGGATATGGTAACTACCCTAATTTGATCATTATACTATGTATACATGCACCGAAACATCACGTTGTGCCCCATAAATATATACAATTATTATGTGTCAATCATAAATTTAAAAAGTAAATAAAAATAAAAGAATCTAGTTTATACTATCTACAAGAATCAGAATAAACAGAAAGTAATGAAAATCTAAAAGTAAATGCAAGAGAGAGAGAGGTTGGAGGAGAGAGAGGATGGATATCAATATCAATGTTAGAAGGTGGACTTCAGGGTTGAAAGCACTAAACAGAATATAAAATAGGCCGACATGTAGTGATAAAAGTCACATTTTGTGAAGCAGATTTGCAGTCATAGAGCTTTGCAAGACACATTACAGCAGCTCAATATAAAAAGTAAGAACTACATATCACACTGGCAACATGAAGAAAATATAATTTGAAGAAGAACATTTAATATATTTCTTTTGAAATTTGAGTAAATCTAAGCATGTCATGAAAATTAACTGACTTAATCCTCACAATAATAACTCTGTGAACGGAACACAATTATAATCTGTATGTACAATTGAGAAAAACTACAAATGATAAATAAGTCAACAGGTTTTTTTTTGGACATATCCAATAAGAATTACAAATCCTTCATATGCTTGATTAAGGACAAAAGAAAGGGAGTAAAACATAAAAGAATAGAGATAAGAAGATTTAACTACAGAGAGTATTTACAGAATAACATATGTTATGATATGCAATTCTATGGCAGCCCATTTGAAAAGCAAAATAAATGAATGCATTTTTGGCAAAATATGTAATTACCACAATTGAATGAAAAATACATGGAAAATCTGAAATGATCACTTAGAAAAGTATTGAAGGAACAGATATATTCACAGGTAATTTCTATTAAATATATAAAAAGTATGTACTTGAGGTACATTAAAGTAAGGGATGAATATTCATGATCAGAACATGTATGGATGGTGATATTGGAGAAGCGTTTGATAAAATTCAGTAGCCATGCTCTCTCTCAGATACAGTTCCCCTTCCTCCCTCCAGGGGGCGCCATGGAAACGCAGGGCCCTCCCTGGCCCTGGGGACTGGGTGACGTCAGGGGTGAGCCTCTCGTGATTGGCTGCATCACCCTGCGTAAGGTCAAAAGCACGAAAAGACAGCCCCGACACCCGGAGTCATTGTGGCTCCGGCCGGGTTGCGCCTGCCCTCGGGCCCTCAGGGAGGCGGGGGTTCGAGAGAGCGAGTTCGAGGCCAACCTGGTTCACATTGGTTGAAAATAAAAATTTTTTATCGTTCCCTATATAACAACAAAACATAAAGGGAGGACGCCTTGATAGGAAGAAATGACATCTTCTTAAGTGTTTTTAAATTACTTCAATGTATCTGTTTTTTTTTTTTTGGGGGGGGGGGGCGGGGAGACCGAGCCTTGCTCTGTTGCCCAGGCTGGAGTGCAGTGGCGCCATCTCGTCTCACTGCAAGCTCTGCCTCCAGGGTTGATGCCATTCTAGATGAGATTTTTAATGTTGTTACCAGAAAGAAATGATAAATGTTTAAAGTAATGGATATGGTAACTACCCTAATTTGATCATTATACTATGTATACATGCACCGAAACATCACGTTGTGCCCCATAAATATATACAATTATTATGTGTCAATCATAAATTTAAAAAGTAAATAAAAATAAAAGAATCTAGTTTATACTATCTACAAGAATCAGAATAAACAGAAAGTAATGAAAATCTAAAAGTAAATGCAAGAGAGAGAGAGGTTGGAGGAGAGAGAGGATGGATATCAATATCAATGTTAGAAGGTGGACTTCAGGGTTGAAAGCACTAAACAGAATATAAAATAGGCCGACATGTAGTGATAAAAGTCACATTTTGTGAAGCAGATTTGCAGTCATAGAGCTTTGCAAGACACATTACAGCAGCTCAATATAAAAAGTAAGAACTACATATCACACTGGCAACATGAAGAAAATATAATTTGAAGAAGAACATTTAATATATTTCTTTTGAAATTTGAGTAAATCTAAGCATGTCATGAAAATTAACTGACTTAATCCTCACAATAATAACTCTGTGAACGGAACACAATTATAATCTGTATGTACAATTGAGAAAAACTACAAATGATAAATAAGTCAACAGGTTTTTTTTTGGACATATCCAATAAGAATTACAAATCCTTCATATGCTTGATTAAGGACAAAAGAAAGGGAGTAAAACATAAAAGAATAGAGATAAGAAGATTTAACTACAGAGAGTATTTACAGAATAACATATGTTATGATATGCAATTCTATGGCAGCCCATTTGAAAAGCAAAATAAATGAATGCATTTTTGGCAAAATATGTAATTACCACAATTGAATGAAAAATACATGGAAAATCTGAAATGATCACTTAGAAAAGTATTGAAGGAACAGATATATTCACAGGTAATTTCTATTAAATATATAAAAAGTATGTACTTGAGGTACATTAAAGTAAGGGATGAATATTCATGATCAGAACATGTATGGATGGTGATATTGGAGAAGCGTTTGATAAAATTCAGTAGCCATGCTCTCTCTCAGATACAGTTCCCCTTCCTCCCTCCAGGGGGCGCCATGGAAACGCAGGGCCCTCCCTGGCCCTGGGGACTGGGTGACGTCAGGGGTGAGCCTCTCGTGATTGGCTGCATCACCCTGCGTAAGGTCAAAAGCACGAAAAGACAGCCCCGACACCCGGAGTCATTGTGGCTCCGGCCGGGTTGCGCCTGCCCTCGGGCCCTCAGGGAGGCGGGGGTTCGAGAGAGCGAGTTCGAGGCCAACCTGGTTCACATTGGTTGAAAATAAAAATTTTTTATCGTTCCCTATATAACAACAAAACATAAAGGGAGGACGCCTTGATAGGAAGAAATGACATCTTCTTAAGTGTTTTTAAATTACTTCAATGTATCTGTTTTTTTTTTTTGGGGGGGGGGGGGCGGGGAGACCGAGCCTTGCTCTGTTGCCCAGGCTGGAGTGCAGTGGCGCCATCTCGTCTCACTGCAAGCTCTGCCTCCAGGGTTGATGCCATTCTAGATGAGATTTTTAATGTTGTTACCAGAAAGAAATGATAAATGTTTAAAGTAATGGATATGGTAACTACCCTAATTTGATCATTATACTATGTATACATGCACCGAAACATCACGTTGTGCCCCATAAATATATACAATTATTATGTGTCAATCATAAATTTAAAAAGTAAATAAAAATAAAAGAATCTAGTTTATACTATCTACAAGAATCAGAATAAACAGAAAGTAATGAAAATCTAAAAGTAAATGCAAGAGAGAGAGAGGTTGGAGGAGAGAGAGGATGGATATCAATATCAATGTTAGAAGGTGGACTTCAGGGTTGAAAGCACTAAACAGAATATAAAATAGGCCGACATGTAGTGATAAAAGTCACATTTTGTGAAGCAGATTTGCAGTCATAGAGCTTTGCAAGACACATTACAGCAGCTCAATATAAAAAGTAAGAACTACATATCACACTGGCAACATGAAGAAAATATAATTTGAAGAAGAACATTTAATATATTTCTTTTGAAATTTGAGTAAATCTAAGCATGTCATGAAAATTAACTGACTTAATCCTCACAATAATAACTCTGTGAACGGAACACAATTATAATCTGTATGTACAATTGAGAAAAACTACAAATGATAAATAAGTCAACAGGTTTTTTTTTGGACATATCCAATAAGAATTACAAATCCTTCATATGCTTGATTAAGGACAAAAGAAAGGGAGTAAAACATAAAAGAATAGAGATAAGAAGATTTAACTACAGAGAGTATTTACAGAATAACATATGTTATGATATGCAATTCTATGGCAGCCCATTTGAAAAGCAAAATAAATGAATGCATTTTTGGCAAAATATGTAATTACCACAATTGAATGAAAAATACATGGAAAATCTGAAATGATCACTTAGAAAAGTATTGAAGGAACAGATATATTCACAGGTAATTTCTATTAAATATATAAAAAGTATGTACTTGAGGTACATTAAAGTAAGGGATGAATATTCATGATCAGAACATGTATGGATGGTGATATTGGAGAAGCGTTTGATAAAATTCAGTAGCCATGCTCTCTCTCAGATACAGTTCCCCTTCCTCCCTCCAGGGGGCGCCATGGAAACGCAGGGCCCTCCCTGGCCCTGGGGACTGGGTGACGTCAGGGGTGAGCCTCTCGTGATTGGCTGCATCACCCTGCGTAAGGTCAAAAGCACGAAAAGACAGCCCCGACACCCGGAGTCATTGTGGCTCCGGCCGGGTTGCGCCTGCCCTCGGGCCCTCAGGGAGGCGGGGGTTCGAGAGAGCGAGTTCGAGGCCAACCTGGTTCACATTGGTTGAAAATAAAAATTTTTTATCGTTCCCTATATAACAACAAAACATAAAGGGAGGACGCCTTGATAGGAAGAAATGACATCTTCTTAAGTGTTTTTAAATTACTTCAATGTATCTGTTTTTTTTTTTTTTGGGGGGGGGGGCGGGGAGACCGAGCCTTGCTCTGTTGCCCAGGCTGGAGTGCAGTGGCGCCATCTCGTCTCACTGCAAGCTCTGCCTCCAGGGTTGATGCCATTCTAGATGAGATTTTTAATGTTGTTACCAGAAAGAAATGATAAATGTTTAAAGTAATGGATATGGTAACTACCCTAATTTGATCATTATACTATGTATACATGCACCGAAACATCACGTTGTGCCCCATAAATATATACAATTATTATGTGTCAATCATAAATTTAAAAAGTAAATAAAAATAAAAGAATCTAGTTTATACTATCTACAAGAATCAGAATAAACAGAAAGTAATGAAAATCTAAAAGTAAATGCAAGAGAGAGAGAGGTTGGAGGAGAGAGAGGATGGATATCAATATCAATGTTAGAAGGTGGACTTCAGGGTTGAAAGCACTAAACAGAATATAAAATAGGCCGACATGTAGTGATAAAAGTCACATTTTGTGAAGCAGATTTGCAGTCATAGAGCTTTGCAAGACACATTACAGCAGCTCAATATAAAAAGTAAGAACTACATATCACACTGGCAACATGAAGAAAATATAATTTGAAGAAGAACATTTAATATATTTCTTTTGAAATTTGAGTAAATCTAAGCATGTCATGAAAATTAACTGACTTAATCCTCACAATAATAACTCTGTGAACGGAACACAATTATAATCTGTATGTACAATTGAGAAAAACTACAAATGATAAATAAGTCAACAGGTTTTTTTTTGGACATATCCAATAAGAATTACAAATCCTTCATATGCTTGATTAAGGACAAAAGAAAGGGAGTAAAACATAAAAGAATAGAGATAAGAAGATTTAACTACAGAGAGTATTTACAGAATAACATATGTTATGATATGCAATTCTATGGCAGCCCATTTGAAAAGCAAAATAAATGAATGCATTTTTGGCAAAATATGTAATTACCACAATTGAATGAAAAATACATGGAAAATCTGAAATGATCACTTAGAAAAGTATTGAAGGAACAGATATATTCACAGGTAATTTCTATTAAATATATAAAAAGTATGTACTTGAGGTACATTAAAGTAAGGGATGAATATTCATGATCAGAACATGTATGGATGGTGATATTGGAGAAGCGTTTGATAAAATTCAGTAGCCATGCTCTCTCTCAGATACAGTTCCCCTTCCTCCCTCCAGGGGGCGCCATGGAAACGCAGGGCCCTCCCTGGCCCTGGGGACTGGGTGACGTCAGGGGTGAGCCTCTCGTGATTGGCTGCATCACCCTGCGTAAGGTCAAAAGCACGAAAAGACAGCCCCGACACCCGGAGTCATTGTGGCTCCGGCCGGGTTGCGCCTGCCCTCGGGCCCTCAGGGAGGCGGGGGTTCGAGAGAGCGAGTTCGAGGCCAACCTGGTTCACATTGGTTGAAAATAAAAATTTTTTATCGTTCCCTATATAACAACAAAACATAAAGGGAGGACGCCTTGATAGGAAGAAATGACATCTTCTTAAGTGTTTTTAAATTACTTCAATGTATCTGTTTTTTTTTTTTTTGGGGGGGGGGGCGGGGAGACCGAGCCTTGCTCTGTTGCCCAGGCTGGAGTGCAGTGGCGCCATCTCGTCTCACTGCAAGCTCTGCCTCCAGGGTTGATGCCATTCTAGATGAGATTTTTAATGTTGTTACCAGAAAGAAATGATAAATGTTTAAAGTAATGGATATGGTAACTACCCTAATTTGATCATTATACTATGTATACATGCACCGAAACATCACGTTGTGCCCCATAAATATATACAATTATTATGTGTCAATCATAAATTTAAAAAGTAAATAAAAATAAAAGAATCTAGTTTATACTATCTACAAGAATCAGAATAAACAGAAAGTAATGAAAATCTAAAAGTAAATGCAAGAGAGAGAGAGGTTGGAGGAGAGAGAGGATGGATATCAATATCAATGTTAGAAGGTGGACTTCAGGGTTGAAAGCACTAAACAGAATATAAAATAGGCCGACATGTAGTGATAAAAGTCACATTTTGTGAAGCAGATTTGCAGTCATAGAGCTTTGCAAGACACATTACAGCAGCTCAATATAAAAAGTAAGAACTACATATCACACTGGCAACATGAAGAAAATATAATTTGAAGAAGAACATTTAATATATTTCTTTTGAAATTTGAGTAAATCTAAGCATGTCATGAAAATTAACTGACTTAATCCTCACAATAATAACTCTGTGAACGGAACACAATTATAATCTGTATGTACAATTGAGAAAAACTACAAATGATAAATAAGTCAACAGGTTTTTTTTTGGACATATCCAATAAGAATTACAAATCCTTCATATGCTTGATTAAGGACAAAAGAAAGGGAGTAAAACATAAAAGAATAGAGATAAGAAGATTTAACTACAGAGAGTATTTACAGAATGACATATGTTATGATATGCAATTCTATGGCAGCCCATTTGAAAAGCAAAATAAATGAATGCATTTTTGGCAAAATATGTAATTACCACAATTGAATGAAAAATACATGGAAAATCTGAAATGATCACTTAGAAAAGTATTGAAGGAACAGATATATTCACAGGTAATTTCTATTAAATATATAAAAAGTATGTACTTGAGGTACATTAAAGTAAGGGATGAATATTCATGATCAGAACATGTATGGATGGTGATATTGGAGAAGCGTTTGATAAAATTCAGTAGCCATGCTCTCTCTCAGATACAGTTCCCCTTCCTCCCTCCAGGGGGCGCCATGGAAACGCAGGGCCCTCCCTGGCCCTGGGGACTGGGTGACGTCAGGGGTGAGCCTCTCGTGATTGGCTGCATCACCCTGCGTAAGGTCAAAAGCACGAAAAGACAGCCCCGACACCCGGAGTCATTGTGGCTCCGGCCGGGTTGCGCCTGCCCTCGGGCCCTCAGGGAGGCGGGGGTTCGAGAGAGCGAGTTCGAGGCCAACCTGGTTCACATTGGTTGAAAATAAAAATTTTTTATCGTTCCCTATATAACAACAAAACATAAAGGGAGGACGCCTTGATAGGAAGAAATGACATCTTCTTAAGTGTTTTTAAATTACTTCAATGTATCTGTTTTTTTTTTTTTGGGGGGGGGGGGCGGGGAGACCGAGCCTTGCTCTGTTGCCCAGGCTGGAGTGCAGTGGCGCCATCTCGTCTCACTGCAAGCTCTGCCTCCAGGGTTCATGCCATTCTAGATGAGATTTTTAATGTTGTTACCAGAAAGAAATGATAAATGTTTAAAGTAATGGATATGGTAACTACCCTAATTTGATCATTATACTATGTATACATGCACCGAAACATCACGTTGTGCCCCATAAATATATACAATTATTATGTGTCAATCATAAATTTAAAAAGTAAATAAAAATAAAAGAATCTAGTTTATACTATCTACAAGAATCAGAATAAACAGAAAGTAATGAAAATCTAAAAGTAAATGCAAGAGAGAGAGAGGTTGGAGGAGAGAGAGGATGGATATCAATATCAATGTTAGAAGGTGGACTTCAGGGTTGAAAGCACTAAACAGAATATAAAATAGGCCGACATGTAGTGATAAAAGTCACATTTTGTGAAGCAGATTTGCAGTCATAGAGCTTTGCAAGACACATTACAGCAGCTCAATATAAAAAGTAAGAACTACATATCACACTGGCAACATGAAGAAAATATAATTTGAAGAAGAACATTTAATATATTTCTTTTGAAATTTGAGTAAATCTAAGCATGTCATGAAAATTAACTGACTTAATCCTCACAATAATAACTCTGTGAACGGAACACAATTATAATCTGTATGTACAATTGAGAAAAACTACAAATGATAAATAAGTCAACAGGTTTTTTTTTGGACATATCCAATAAGAATTACAAATCCTTCATATGCTTGATTAAGGACAAAAGAAAGGGAGTAAAACATAAAAGAATAGAGATAAGAAGATTTAACTACAGAGAGTATTTACAGAATAACATATGTTATGATATGCAATTCTATGGCAGCCCATTTGAAAAGCAAAATAAATGAATGCATTTTTGGCAAAATATGTAATTACCACAATTGAATGAAAAATACATGGAAAATCTGAAATGATCACTTAGAAAAGTATTGAAGGAACAGATATATTCACAGGTAATTTCTATTAAATATATAAAAAGTATGTACTTGAGGTACATTAAAGTAAGGGATGAATATTCATGATCAGAACATGTATGGATGGTGATATTGGAGAAGCGTTTGATAAAATTCAGTAGCCATGCTCTCTCTCAGATACAGTTCCCCTTCCTCCCTCCAGGGGGCGCCATGGAAACGCAGGGCCCTCCCTGGCCCTGGGGACTGGGTGACGTCAGGGGTGAGCCTCTCGTGATTGGCTGCATCACCCTGCGTAAGGTCAAAAGCACGAAAAGACAGCCCCGACACCCGGAGTCATTGTGGCTCCGGCCGGGTTGCGCCTGCCCTCGGGCCCTCAGGGAGGCGGGGGTTCGAGAGAGCGAGTTCGAGGCCAACCTGGTTCACATTGGTTGAAAATAAAAATTTTTTATCGTTCCCTATATAACAACAAAACATAAAGGGAGGACGCCTTGATAGGAAGAAATGACATCTTCTTAAGTGTTTTTAAATTACTTCAATGTATCTGTTTTTTTTTTTTTGGGGGGGGGGGCGGGGAGACCGAGCCTTGCTCTGTTGCCCAGGCTGGAGTGTAGTGGCGCCATCTCGTCTCACTGCAAGCTCTGCCTCCAGGGTTCATGCCATTCTAGATGAGATTTTTAATGTTGTTACCAGAAAGAAATGATAAATGTTTAAAGTAATGGATATGGTAACTACCCTAATTTGATCATTATACTATGTATACATGCACCGAAACATCACGTTGTGCCCCATAAATATATACAATTATTATGTGTCAATCATAAATTTAAAAAGTAAATAAAAATAAAAGAATCTAGTTTATACTATCTACAAGAATCAGAATAAACAGAAAGTAATGAAAATCTAAAAGTAAATGCAAGAGAGAGAGAGGTTGGAGGAGAGAGAGGATGGATATCAATATCAATGTTAGAAGGTGGACTTCAGGGTTGAAAGCACTAAACAGAATATAAAATAGGCCGACATGTAGTGATAAAAGTCACATTTTGTGAAGCAGATTTGCAGTCATAGAGCTTTGCAAGACACATTACAGCAGCTCAATATAAAAAGTAAGAACTACATATCACACTGGCAACATGAAGAAAATATAATTTGAAGAAGAACATTTAATATATTTCTTTTGAAATTTGAGTAAATCTAAGCATGTCATGAAAATTAACTGACTTAATCCTCACAATAATAACTCTGTGAACGGAACACAATTATAATCTGTATGTACAATTGAGAAAAACTACAAATGATAAATAAGTCAACAGGTTTTTTTTTGGACATATCCAATAAGAATTACAAATCCTTCATATGCTTGATTAAGGACAAAAGAAAGGGAGTAAAACATAAAAGAATAGAGATAAGAAGATTTAACTACAGAGAGTATTTACAGAATAACATATGTTATGATATGCAATTCTATGGCAGCCCATTTGAAAAGCAAAATAAATGAATGCATTTTTGGCAAAATATGTAATTACCACAATTGAATGAAAAATACATGGAAAATCTGAAATGATCACTTAGAAAAGTATTGAAGGAACAGATATATTCACAGGTAATTTCTATTAAATATATAAAAAGTATGTACTTGAGGTACATTAAAGTAAGGGATGAATATTCATGATCAGAACATGTATGGATGGTGATATTGGAGAAGCGTTTGATAAAATTCAGTAGCCATGCTCTCTCTCAGATACAGTTCCCCTTCCTCCCTCCAGGGGGCGCCATGGAAACGCAGGGCCCTCCCTGGCCCTGGGGACTGGGTGACGTCAGGGGTGAGCCTCTCGTGATTGGCTGCATCACCCTGCGTAAGGTCAAAAGCACGAAAAGACAGCCCCGACACCCGGAGTCATTGTGGCTCCGGCCGGGTTGCGCCTGCCCTCGGGCCCTCAGGGAGGCGGGGGTTCGAGAGAGCGAGTTCGAGGCCAACCTGGTTCACATTGGTTGAAAATAAAAATTTTTTATCGTTCCCTATATAACAACAAAACATAAAGGGAGGACGCCTTGATAGGAAGAAATGACATCTTCTTAAGTGTTTTTAAATTACTTCAATGTATCTGTTTTTTTTTTTTTGGGGGGGGGGGCGGGGAGACCGAGCCTTGCTCTGTTGCCCAGGCTGGAGTGCAGTGGCGCCATCTCGTCTCACTGCAAGCTCTGCCTCCAGGGTTCATGCCATTCTAGATGAGATTTTTAATGTTGTTACCAGAAAGAAATGATAAATGTTTAAAGTAATGGATATGGTAACTACCCTAATTTGATCATTATACTATGTATACATGCACCGAAACATCACGTTGTGCCCCATAAATATATACAATTATTATGTGTCAATCATAAATTTAAAAAGTAAATAAAAATAAAAGAATCTAGTTTATACTATCTACAAGAATCAGAATAAACAGAAAGTAATGAAAATCTAAAAGTAAATGCAAGAGAGAGAGAGGTTGGAGGAGAGAGAGGATGGATATCAATATCAATGTTAGAAGGTGGACTTCAGGGTTGAAAGCACTAAACAGAATATAAAATAGGCCGACATGTAGTGATAAAAGTCACATTTTGTGAAGCAGATTTGCAGTCATAGAGCTTTGCAAGACACATTACAGCAGCTCAATATAAAAAGTAAGAACTACATATCACACTGGCAACATGAAGAAAATATAATTTGAAGAAGAACATTTAATATATTTCTTTTGAAATTTGAGTAAATCTAAGCATGTCATGAAAATTAACTGACTTAATCCTCACAATAATAACTCTGTGAACGGAACACAATTATAATCTGTATGTACAATTGAGAAAAACTACAAATGATAAATAAGTCAACAGGTTTTTTTTTGGACATATCCAATAAGAATTACAAATCCTTCATATGCTTGATTAAGGACAAAAGAAAGGGAGTAAAACATAAAAGAATAGAGATAAGAAGATTTAACTACAGAGAGTATTTACAGAATAACATATGTTATGATATGCAATTCTATGGCAGCCCATTTGAAAAGCAAAATAAATGAATGCATTTTTGGCAAAATATGTAATTACCACAATTGAATGAAAAATACATGGAAAATCTGAAATGATCACTTAGAAAAGTATTGAAGGAACAGATATATTCACAGGTAATTTCTATTAAATATATAAAAAGTATGTACTTGAGGTACATTAAAGTAAGGGATGAATATTCATGATCAGAACATGTATGGATGGTGATATTGGAGAAGCGTTTGATAAAATTCAGTAGCCATGCTCTCTCTCAGATACAGTTCCCCTTCCTCCCTCCAGGGGGCGCCATGGAAACGCAGGGCCCTCCCTGGCCCTGGGGACTGGGTGACGTCAGGGGTGAGCCTCTCGTGATTGGCTGCATCACCCTGCGTAAGGTCAAAAGCACGAAAAGACAGCCCCGACACCCGGAGTCATTGTGGCTCCGGCCGGGTTGCGCCTGCCCTCGGGCCCTCAGGGAGGCGGGGGTTCGAGAGAGCGAGTTCGAGGCCAACCTGGTTCACATTGGTTGAAAATAAAAATTTTTTATCGTTCCCTATATAACAACAAAACATAAAGGGAGGACGCCTTGATAGGAAGAAATGACATCTTCTTAAGTGTTTTTAAATTACTTCAATGTATCTGTTTTTTTTTTTTTGGGGGGGGGGGCGGGGAGACCGAGCCTTGCTCTGTTGCCCAGGCTGGAGTGCAGTGGCGCCATCTCGTCTCACTGCAAGCTCTGCCTCCAGGGTTCATGCCATTCTAGATGAGATTTTTAATGTTGTTACCAGAAAGAAATGATAAATGTTTAAAGTAATGGATATGGTAACTACCCTAATTTGATCATTATACTATGTATACATGCACCGAAACATCACGTTGTGCCCCATAAATATATACAATTATTATGTGTCAATCATAAATTTAAAAAGTAAATAAAAATAAAAGAATCTAGTTTATACTATCTACAAGAATCAGAATAAACAGAAAGTAATGAAAATCTAAAAGTAAATGCAAGAGAGAGAGAGGTTGGAGGAGAGAGAGGATGGATATCAATATCAATGTTAGAAGGTGGACTTCAGGGTTGAAAGCACTAAACAGAATATAAAATAGGCCGACATGTAGTGATAAAAGTCACATTTTGTGAAGCAGATTTGCAGTCATAGAGCTTTGCAAGACACATTACAGCAGCTCAATATAAAAAGTAAGAACTACATATCACACTGGCAACATGAAGAAAATATAATTTGAAGAAGAACATTTAATATATTTCTTTTGAAATTTGAGTAAATCTAAGCATGTCATGAAAATTAACTGACTTAATCCTCACAATAATAACTCTGTGAACGGAACACAATTATAATCTGTATGTACAATTGAGAAAAACTACAAATGATAAATAAGTCAACAGGTTTTTTTTTGGACATATCCAATAAGAATTACAAATCCTTCATATGCTTGATTAAGGACAAAAGAAAGGGAGTAAAACATAAAAGAATAGAGATAAGAAGATTTAACTACAGAGAGTATTTACAGAATAACATATGTTATGATATGCAATTCTATGGCAGCCCATTTGAAAAGCAAAATAAATGAATGCATTTTTGGCAAAATATGTAATTACCACAATTGAATGAAAAATACATGGAAAATCTGAAATGATCACTTAGAAAAGTATTGAAGGAACAGATATATTCACAGGTAATTTCTATTAAATATATAAAAAGTATGTACTTGAGGTACATTAAAGTAAGGGATGAATATTCATGATCAGAACATGTATGGATGGTGATATTGGAGAAGCGTTTGATAAAATTCAGTAGCCATGCTCTCTCTCAGATACAGTTCCCCTTCCTCCCTCCAGGGGGCGCCATGGAAACGCAGGGCCCTCCCTGGCCCTGGGGACTGGGTGACGTCAGGGGTGAGCCTCTCGTGATTGGCTGCATCACCCTGCGTAAGGTCAAAAGCACGAAAAGACAGCCCCGACACCCGGAGTCATTGTGGCTCCGGCCGGGTTGCGCCTGCCCTCGGGCCCTCAGGGAGGCGGGGGTTCGAGAGAGCGAGTTCGAGGCCAACCTGGTTCACATTGGTTGAAAATAAAAATTTTTTATCGTTCCCTATATAACAACAAAACATAAAGGGAGGACGCCTTGATAGGAAGAAATGACATCTTCTTAAGTGTTTTTAAATTACTTCAATGTATCTGTTTTTTTTTTTTTGGGGGGGGGGGCGGGGAGACCGAGCCTTGCTCTGTTGCCCAGGCTGGAGTGCAGTGGCGCCATCTCGTCTCACTGCAAGCTCTGCCTCCAGGGTTCATGCCATTCTAGATGAGATTTTTAATGTTGTTACCAGAAAGAAATGATAAATGTTTAAAGTAATGGATATGGTAACTACCCTAATTTGATCATTATACTATGTATACATGCACCGAAACATCACGTTGTGCCCCATAAATATATACAATTATTATGTGTCAATCATAAATTTAAAAAGTAAATAAAAATAAAAGAATCTAGTTTATACTATCTACAAGAATCAGAATAAACAGAAAGTAATGAAAATCTAAAAGTAAATGCAAGAGAGAGAGAGGTTGGAGGAGAGAGAGGATGGATATCAATATCAATGTTAGAAGGTGGACTTCAGGGTTGAAAGCACTAAACAGAATATAAAATAGGCCGACATGTAGTGATAAAAGTCACATTTTGTGAAGCAGATTTGCAGTCATAGAGCTTTGCAAGACACATTACAGCAGCTCAATATAAAAAGTAAGAACTACATATCACACTGGCAACATGAAGAAAATATAATTTGAAGAAGAACATTTAATATATTTCTTTTGAAATTTGAGTAAATCTAAGCATGTCATGAAAATTAACTGACTTAATCCTCACAATAATAACTCTGTGAACGGAACACAATTATAATCTGTATGTACAATTGAGAAAAACTACAAATGATAAATAAGTCAACAGGTTTTTTTTTGGACATATCCAATAAGAATTACAAATCCTTCATATGCTTGATTAAGGACAAAAGAAAGGGAGTAAAACATAAAAGAATAGAGATAAGAAGATTTAACTACAGAGAGTATTTACAGAATAACATATGTTATGATATGCAATTCTATGGCAGCCCATTTGAAAAGCAAAATAAATGAATGCATTTTTGGCAAAATATGTAATTACCACAATTGAATGAAAAATACATGGAAAATCTGAAATGATCACTTAGAAAAGTATTGAAGGAACAGATATATTCACAGGTAATTTCTATTAAATATATAAAAAGTATGTACTTGAGGTACATTAAAGTAAGGGATGAATATTCATGATCAGAACATGTATGGATGGTGATATTGGAGAAGCGTTTGATAAAATTCAGTAGCCATGCTCTCTCTCAGATACAGTTCCCCTTCCTCCCTCCAGGGGGCGCCATGGAAACGCAGGGCCCTCCCTGGCCCTGGGGACTGGGTGACGTCAGGGGTGAGCCTCTCGTGATTGGCTGCATCACCCTGCGTAAGGTCAAAAGCACGAAAAGACAGCCCCGACACCCGGAGTCATTGTGGCTCCGGCCGGGTTGCGCCTGCCCTCGGGCCCTCAGGGAGGCGGGGGTTCGAGAGAGCGAGTTCGAGGCCAACCTGGTTCACATTGGTTGAAAATAAAAATTTTTTATCGTTCCCTATATAACAACAAAACATAAAGGGAGGACGCCTTGATAGGAAGAAATGACATCTTCTTAAGTGTTTTTAAATTACTTCAATGTATCTGTTTTTTTTTTTTTGGGGGGGGGGGCGGGGAGACCGAGCCTTGCTCTGTTGCCCAGGCTGGAGTGCAGTGGCGCCATCTCGTCTCACTGCAAGCTCTGCCTCCAGGGTTGATGCCATTCTAGATGAGATTTTTAATGTTGTTACCAGAAAGAAATGATAAATGTTTAAAGTAATGGATATGGTAACTACCCTAATTTGATCATTATACTATGTATACATGCACCGAAACATCACGTTGTGCCCCATAAATATATACAATTATTATGTGTCAATCATAAATTTAAAAAGTAAATAAAAATAAAAGAATCTAGTTTATACTATCTACAAGAATCAGAATAAACAGAAAGTAATGAAAATCTAAAAGTAAATGCAAGAGAGAGAGAGGTTGGAGGAGAGAGAGGATGGATATCAATATCAATGTTAGAAGGTGGACTTCAGGGTTGAAAGCACTAAACAGAATATAAAATAGGCCGACATGTAGTGATAAAAGTCACATTTTGTGAAGCAGATTTGCAGTCATAGAGCTTTGCAAGACACATTACAGCAGCTCAATATAAAAAGTAAGAACTACATATCACACTGGCAACATGAAGAAAATATAATTTGAAGAAGAACATTTAATATATTTCTTTTGAAATTTGAGTAAATCTAAGCATGTCATGAAAATTAACTGACTTAATCCTCACAATAATAACTCTGTGAACGGAACACAATTATAATCTGTATGTACAATTGAGAAAAACTACAAATGATAAATAAGTCAACAGGTTTTTTTTTGGACATATCCAATAAGAATTACAAATCCTTCATATGCTTGATTAAGGACAAAAGAAAGGGAGTAAAACATAAAAGAATAGAGATAAGAAGATTTAACTACAGAGAGTATTTACAGAATAACATATGTTATGATATGCAATTCTATGGCAGCCCATTTGAAAAGCAAAATAAATGAATGCATTTTTGGCAAAATATGTAATTACCACAATTGAATGAAAAATACATGGAAAATCTGAAATGATCACTTAGAAAAGTATTGAAGGAACAGATATATTCACAGGTAATTTCTATTAAATATATAAAAAGTATGTACTTGAGGTACATTAAAGTAAGGGATGAATATTCATGATCAGAACATGTATGGATGGTGATATTGGAGAAGCGTTTGATAAAATTCAGTAGCCATGCTCTCTCTCAGATACAGTTCCCCTTCCTCCCTCCAGGGGGCGCCATGGAAACGCAGGGCCCTCCCTGGCCCTGGGGACTGGGTGACGTCAGGGGTGAGCCTCTCGTGATTGGCTGCATCACCCTGCGTAAGGTCAAAAGCACGAAAAGACAGCCCCGACACCCGGAGTCATTGTGGCTCCGGCCGGGTTGCGCCTGCCCTCGGGCCCTCAGGGAGGCGGGGGTTCGAGAGAGCGAGTTCGAGGCCAACCTGGTTCACATTGGTTGAAAATAAAAATTTTTTATCGTTCCCTATATAACAACAAAACATAAAGGGAGGACGCCTTGATAGGAAGAAATGACATCTTCTTAAGTGTTTTTAAATTACTTCAATGTATCTGTTTTTTTTTTTTTGGGGGGGGGGGGCGGGGAGACCGAGCCTTGCTCTGTTGCCCAGGCTGGAGTGCAGTGGCGCCATCTCGTCTCACTGCAAGCTCTGCCTCCAGGGTTGATGCCATTCTAGATGAGATTTTTAATGTTGTTACCAGAAAGAAATGATAAATGTTTAAAGTAATGGATATGGTAACTACCCTAATTTGATCATTATACTATGTATACATGCACCGAAACATCACGTTGTGCCCCATAAATATATACAATTATTATGTGTCAATCATAAATTTAAAAAGTAAATAAAAATAAAAGAATCTAGTTTATACTATCTACAAGAATCAGAATAAACAGAAAGTAATGAAAATCTAAAAGTAAATGCAAGAGAGAGAGAGGTTGGAGGAGAGAGAGGATGGATATCAATATCAATGTTAGAAGGTGGACTTCAGGGTTGAAAGCACTAAACAGAATATAAAATAGGCCGACATGTAGTGATAAAAGTCACATTTTGTGAAGCAGATTTGCAGTCATAGAGCTTTGCAAGACACATTACAGCAGCTCAATATAAAAAGTAAGAACTACATATCACACTGGCAACATGAAGAAAATATAATTTGAAGAAGAACATTTAATATATTTCTTTTGAAATTTGAGTAAATCTAAGCATGTCATGAAAATTAACTGACTTAATCCTCACAATAATAACTCTGTGAACGGAACACAATTATAATCTGTATGTACAATTGAGAAAAACTACAAATGATAAATAAGTCAACAGGTTTTTTTTTGGACATATCCAATAAGAATTACAAATCCTTCATATGCTTGATTAAGGACAAAAGAAAGGGAGTAAAACATAAAAGAATAGAGATAAGAAGATTTAACTACAGAGAGTATTTACAGAATAACATATGTTATGATATGCAATTCTATGGCAGCCCATTTGAAAAGCAAAATAAATGAATGCATTTTTGGCAAAATATGTAATTACCACAATTGAATGAAAAATACATGGAAAATCTGAAATGATCACTTAGAAAAGTATTGAAGGAACAGATATATTCACAGGTAATTTCTATTAAATATATAAAAAGTATGTACTTGAGGTACATTAAAGTAAGGGATGAATATTCATGATCAGAACATGTATGGATGGTGATATTGGAGAAGCGTTTGATAAAATTCAGTAGCCATGCTCTCTCTCAGATACAGTTCCCCTTCCTCCCTCCAGGGGGCGCCATGGAAACGCAGGGCCCTCCCTGGCCCTGGGGACTGGGTGACGTCAGGGGTGAGCCTCTCGTGATTGGCTGCATCACCCTGCGTAAGGTCAAAAGCACGAAAAGACAGCCCCGACACCCGGAGTCATTGTGGCTCCGGCCGGGTTGCGCCTGCCCTCGGGCCCTCAGGGAGGCGGGGGTTCGAGAGAGCGAGTTCGAGGCCAACCTGGTTCACATTGGTTGAAAATAAAAATTTTTTATCGTTCCCTATATAACAACAAAACATAAAGGGAGGACGCCTTGATAGGAAGAAATGACATCTTCTTAAGTGTTTTTAAATTACTTCAATGTATCTGTTTTTTTTTTTTTGGGGGGGGGGGGCGGGGAGACCGAGCCTTGCTCTGTTGCCCAGGCTGGAGTGCAGTGGCGCCATCTCGTCTCACTGCAAGCTCTGCCTCCAGGGTTGATGCCATTCTAGATGAGATTTTTAATGTTGTTACCAGAAAGAAATGATAAATGTTTAAAGTAATGGATATGGTAACTACCCTAATTTGATCATTATACTATGTATACATGCACCGAAACATCACGTTGTGCCCCATAAATATATACAATTATTATGTGTCAATCATAAATTTAAAAAGTAAATAAAAATAAAAGAATCTAGTTTATACTATCTACAAGAATCAGAATAAACAGAAAGTAATGAAAATCTAAAAGTAAATGCAAGAGAGAGAGAGGTTGGAGGAGAGAGAGGATGGATATCAATATCAATGTTAGAAGGTGGACTTCAGGGTTGAAAGCACTAAACAGAATATAAAATAGGCCGACATGTAGTGATAAAAGTCACATTTTGTGAAGCAGATTTGCAGTCATAGAGCTTTGCAAGACACATTACAGCAGCTCAATATAAAAAGTAAGAACTACATATCACACTGGCAACATGAAGAAAATATAATTTGAAGAAGAACATTTAATATATTTCTTTTGAAATTTGAGTAAATCTAAGCATGTCATGAAAATTAACTGACTTAATCCTCACAATAATAACTCTGTGAACGGAACACAATTATAATCTGTATGTACAATTGAGAAAAACTACAAATGATAAATAAGTCAACAGGTTTTTTTTTGGACATATCCAATAAGAATTACAAATCCTTCATATGCTTGATTAAGGACAAAAGAAAGGGAGTAAAACATAAAAGAATAGAGATAAGAAGATTTAACTACAGAGAGTATTTACAGAATAACATATGTTATGATATGCAATTCTATGGCAGCCCATTTGAAAAGCAAAATAAATGAATGCATTTTTGGCAAAATATGTAATTACCACAATTGAATGAAAAATACATGGAAAATCTGAAATGATCACTTAGAAAAGTATTGAAGGAACAGATATATTCACAGGTAATTTCTATTAAATATATAAAAAGTATGTACTTGAGGTACATTAAAGTAAGGGATGAATATTCATGATCAGAACATGTATGGATGGTGATATTGGAGAAGCGTTTGATAAAATTCAGTAGCCATGCTCTCTCTCAGATACAGTTCCCCTTCCTCCCTCCAGGGGGCGCCATGGAAACGCAGGGCCCTCCCTGGCCCTGGGGACTGGGTGACGTCAGGGGTGAGCCTCTCGTGATTGGCTGCATCACCCTGCGTAAGGTCAAAAGCACGAAAAGACAGCCCCGACACCCGGAGTCATTGTGGCTCCGGCCGGGTTGCGCCTGCCCTCGGGCCCTCAGGGAGGCGGGGGTTCGAGAGAGCGAGTTCGAGGCCAACCTGGTTCACATTGGTTGAAAATAAAAATTTTTTATCGTTCCCTATATAACAACAAAACATAAAGGGAGGACGCCTTGATAGGAAGAAATGACATCTTCTTAAGTGTTTTTAAATTACTTCAATGTATCTGTTTTTTTTTTTTTGGGGGGGGGGGCGGGGAGACCGAGCCTTGCTCTGTTGCCCAGGCTGGAGTGCAGTGGTGCCATCTCGTCTCACTGCAAGCTCTGCCTCCAGGGTTGATGCCATTCTAGATGAGATTTTTAATGTTGTTACCAGAAAGAAATGATAAATGTTTAAAGTAATGGATATGGTAACTACCCTAATTTGATCATTATACTATGTATACATGCACCGAAACATCACGTTGTGCCCCATAAATATATACAATTATTATGTGTCAATCATAAATTTAAAAAGTAAATAAAAATAAAAGAATCTAGTTTATACTATCTACAAGAATCAGAATAAACAGAAAGTAATGAAAATCTAAAAGTAAATGCAAGAGAGAGAGAGGTTGGAGGAGAGAGAGGATGGATATCAATATCAATGTTAGAAGGTGGACTTCAGGGTTGAAAGCACTAAACAGAATATAAAATAGGCCGACATGTAGTGATAAAAGTCACATTTTGTGAAGCAGATTTGCAGTCATAGAGCTTTGCAAGACACATTACAGCAGCTCAATATAAAAAGTAAGAACTACATATCACACTGGCAACATGAAGAAAATATAATTTGAAGAAGAACATTTAATATATTTCTTTTGAAATTTGAGTAAATCTAAGCATGTCATGAAAATTAACTGACTTAATCCTCACAATAATAACTCTGTGAACGGAACACAATTATAATCTGTATGTACAATTGAGAAAAACTACAAATGATAAATAAGTCAACAGGTTTTTTTTTGGACATATCCAATAAGAATTACAAATCCTTCATATGCTTGATTAAGGACAAAAGAAAGGGAGTAAAACATAAAAGAATAGAGATAAGAAGATTTAACTACAGAGAGTATTTACAGAATAACATATGTTATGATATGCAATTCTATGGCAGCCCATTTGAAAAGCAAAATAAATGAATGCATTTTTGGCAAAATATGTAATTACCACAATTGAATGAAAAATACATGGAAAATCTGAAATGATCACTTAGAAAAGTATTGAAGGAACAGATATATTCACAGGTAATTTCTATTAAATATATAAAAAGTATGTACTTGAGGTACATTAAAGTAAGGGATGAATATTCATGATCAGAACATGTATGGATGGTGATATTGGAGAAGCGTTTGATAAAATTCAGTAGCCATGCTCTCTCTCAGATACAGTTCCCCTTCCTCCCTCCAGGGGGCGCCATGGAAACGCAGGGCCCTCCCTGGCCCTGGGGACTGGGTGACGTCAGGGGTGAGCCTCTCGTGATTGGCTGCATCACCCTGCGTAAGGTCAAAAGCACGAAAAGACAGCCCCGACACCCGGAGTCATTGTGGCTCCGGCCGGGTTGCGCCTGCCCTCGGGCCCTCAGGGAGGCGGGGGTTCGAGAGAGCGAGTTCGAGGCCAACCTGGTTCACATTGGTTGAAAATAAAAATTTTTTATCGTTCCCTATATAACAACAAAACATAAAGGGAGGACGCCTTGATAGGAAGAAATGACATCTTCTTAAGTGTTTTTAAATTACTTCAATGTATCTGTTTTTTTTTTTTGGGGGGGGGGGGCGGGGAGACCGAGCCTTGCTCTGTTGCCCAGGCTGGAGTGCAGTGGCGCCATCTCGTCTCACTGCAAGCTCTGCCTCCAGGGTTGATGCCATTCTAGATGAGATTTTTAATGTTGTTACCAGAAAGAAATGATAAATGTTTAAAGTAATGGATATGGTAACTACCCTAATTTGATCATTATACTATGTATACATGCACCGAAACATCACGTTGTGCCCCATAAATATATACAATTATTATGTGTCAATCATAAATTTAAAAAGTAAATAAAAATAAAAGAATCTAGTTTATACTATCTACAAGAATCAGAATAAACAGAAAGTAATGAAAATCTAAAAGTAAATGCAAGAGAGAGAGAGGTTGGAGGAGAGAGAGGATGGATATCAATATCAATGTTAGAAGGTGGACTTCAGGGTTGAAAGCACTAAACAGAATATAAAATAGGCCGACATGTAGTGATAAAAGTCACATTTTGTGAAGCAGATTTGCAGTCATAGAGCTTTGCAAGACACATTACAGCAGCTCAATATAAAAAGTAAGAACTACATATCACACTGGCAACATGAAGAAAATATAATTTGAAGAAGAACATTTAATATATTTCTTTTGAAATTTGAGTAAATCTAAGCATGTCATGAAAATTAACTGACTTAATCCTCACAATAATAACTCTGTGAACGGAACACAATTATAATCTGTATGTACAATTGAGAAAAACTACAAATGATAAATAAGTCAACAGGTTTTTTTTTGGACATATCCAATAAGAATTACAAATCCTTCATATGCTTGATTAAGGACAAAAGAAAGGGAGTAAAACATAAAAGAATAGAGATAAGAAGATTTAACTACAGAGAGTATTTACAGAATAACATATGTTATGATATGCAATTCTATGGCAGCCCATTTGAAAAGCAAAATAAATGAATGCATTTTTGGCAAAATATGTAATTACCACAATTGAATGAAAAATTCATGGAAAATCTGAAATGATCACTTAGAAAAGTATTGAAGGAACAGATATATTCACAGGTAATTTCTATTAAATATATAAAAAGTATGTACTTGAGGTACATTAAAGTAAGGGATGAATATTCATGATCAGAACATGTATGGATGGTGATATTGGAGAAGCGTTTGATAAAATTCAGTAGCCATGCTCTCTCTCAGATACAGTTCCCCTTCCTCCCTCCAGGGGGCGCCATGGAAACGCAGGGCCCTCCCTGGCCCTGGGGACTGGGTGACGTCAGGGGTGAGCCTCTCGTGATTGGCTGCATCACCCTGCGTAAGGTCAAAAGCACGAAAAGACAGCCCCGACACCCGGAGTCATTGTGGCTCCGGCCGGGTTGCACCTGCCCTCGGGCCCTCAGGGAGGCGGGGGTTCGAGAGAGCGAGTTCGAGGCCAACCTGGTTCACATTGGTTGAAAATAAAAATTTTTTATCGTTCCCTATATAACAACAAAACATAAAGGGAGGACGCCTTGATAGGAAGAAATGACATCTTCTTAAGTGTTTTTAAATTACTTCAATGTATCTGTTTTTTTTTTTTGGGGGGGGGGGCGGGGAGACCGAGCCTTGCTCTGTTGCCCAGGCTGGAGTGCAGTGGCGCCATCTCGTCTCACTGCAAGCTCTGCCTCCAGGGTTGATGCCATTCTAGATGAGATTTTTAATGTTGTTACCAGAAAGAAATGATAAATGTTTAAAGTAATGGATATGGTAACTACCCTAATTTGATCATTATACTATGTATACATGCACCGAAACATCACGTTGTGCCCCATAAATATATACAATTATTATGTGTCAATCATAAATTTAAAAAGTAAATAAAAATAAAAGAATCTAGTTTATACTATCTACAAGAATCAGAATAAACAGAAAGTAATGAAAATCTAAAAGTAAATGCAAGAGAGAGAGAGGTTGGAGGAGAGAGAGGATGGATATCAATATCAATGTTAGAAGGTGGACTTCAGGGTTGAAAGCACTAAACAGAATATAAAATAGGCCGACATGTAGTGATAAAAGTCACATTTTGTGAAGCAGATTTGCAGTCATAGAGCTTTGCAAGACACATTACAGCAGCTCAATATAAAAAGTAAGAACTACATATCACACTGGCAACATGAAGAAAATATAATTTGAAGAAGAACATTTAATATATTTCTTTTGAAATTTGAGTAAATCTAAGCATGTCATGAAAATTAACTGACTTAATCCTCACAATAATAACTCTGTGAACGGAACACAATTATAATCTGTATGTACAATTGAGAAAAACTACAAATGATAAATAAGTCAACAGGTTTTTTTTTGGACATATCCAATAAGAATTACAAATCCTTCATATGCTTGATTAAGGACAAAAGAAAGGGAGTAAAACATAAAAGAATAGAGATAAGAAGATTTAACTACAGAGAGTATTTACAGAATAACATATGTTATGATATGCAATTCTATGGCAGCCCATTTGAAAAGCAAAATAAATGAATGCATTTTTGGCAAAATATGTAATTACCACAATTGAATGAAAAATTCATGGAAAATCTGAAATGATCACTTAGAAAAGTATTGAAGGAACAGATATATTCACAGGTAATTTCTATTAAATATATAAAAAGTATGTACTTGAGGTACATTAAAGTAAGGGATGAATATTCATGATCAGAACATGTATGGATGGTGATATTGGAGAAGCGTTTGATAAAATTCAGTAGCCATGCTCTCTCTCAGATACAGTTCCCCTTCCTCCCTCCAGGGGGCGCCATGGAAACGCAGGGCCCTCCCTGGCCCTGGGGACTGGGTGACGTCAGGGGTGAGCCTCTCGTGATTGGCTGCATCACCCTGCGTAAGGTCAAAAGCACGAAAAGACAGCCCCGACACCCGGAGTCATTGTGGCTCCGGCCGGGTTGCGCCTGCCCTCGGGCCCTCAGGGAGGCGGGGGTTCGAGAGAGCGAGTTCGAGGCCAACCTGGTTCACATTGGTTGAAAATAAAAATTTTTTATCGTTCCCTATATAACAACAAAACATAAAGGGAGGACGCCTTGATAGGAAGAAATGACATCTTCTTAAGTGTTTTTAAATTACTTCAATGTATCTGTTTTTTTTTTTTTGGGGGGGGGGGCGGGGAGACCGAGCCTTGCTCTGTTGCCCAGGCTGGAGTGCAGTGGCGCCATCTCGTCTCACTGCAAGCTCTGCCTCCAGGGTTGATGCCATTCTAGATGAGATTTTTAATGTTGTTACCAGAAAGAAATGATAAATGTTTAAAGTAATGGATATGGTAACTACCCTAATTTGATCATTATACTATGTATACATGCACCGAAACATCACGTTGTGCCCCATAAATATATACAATTATTATGTGTCAATCATAAATTTAAAAAGTAAATAAAAATAAAAGAATCTAGTTTATACTATCTACAAGAATCAGAATAAACAGAAAGTAATGAAAATCTAAAAGTAAATGCAAGAGAGAGAGAGGTTGGAGGAGAGAGAGGATGGATATCAATATCAATGTTAGAAGGTGGACTTCAGGGTTGAAAGCACTAAACAGAATATAAAATAGGCCGACATGTAGTGATAAAAGTCACATTTTGTGAAGCAGATTTGCAGTCATAGAGCTTTGCAAGACACATTACAGCAGCTCAATATAAAAAGTAAGAACTACATATCACACTGGCAACATGAAGAAAATATAATTTGAAGAAGAACATTTAATATATTTCTTTTGAAATTTGAGTAAATCTAAGCATGTCATGAAAATTAACTGACTTAATCCTCACAATAATAACTCTGTGAACGGAACACAATTATAATCTGTATGTACAATTGAGAAAAACTACAAATGATAAATAAGTCAACAGGTTTTTTTTTGGACATATCCAATAAGAATTACAAATCCTTCATATGCTTGATTAAGGACAAAAGAAAGGGAGTAAAACATAAAAGAATAGAGATAAGAAGATTTAACTACAGAGAGTATTTACAGAATAACATATGTTATGATATGCAATTCTATGGCAGCCCATTTGAAAAGCAAAATAAATGAATGCATTTTTGGCAAAATATGTAATTACCACAATTGAATGAAAAATTCATGGAAAATCTGAAATGATCACTTAGAAAAGTATTGAAGGAACAGATATATTCACAGGTAATTTCTATTAAATATATAAAAAGTATGTACTTGAGGTACATTAAAGTAAGGGATGAATATTCATGATCAGAACATGTATGGATGGTGATATTGGAGAAGCGTTTGATAAAATTCAGTAGCCATGCTCTCTCTCAGATACAGTTCCCCTTCCTCCCTCCAGGGGGCGCCATGGAAACGCAGGGCCCTCCCTGGCCCTGGGGACTGGGTGACGTCAGGGGTGAGCCTCTCGTGATTGGCTGCATCACCCTGCGTAAGGTCAAAAGCACGAAAAGACAGCCCCGACACCCGGAGTCATTGTGGCTCCGGCCGGGTTGCGCCTGCCCTCGGGCCCTCAGGGAGGCGGGGGTTCGAGAGAGCGAGTTCGAGGCCAACCTGGTTCACATTGGTTGAAAATAAAAATTTTTTATCGTTCCCTATATAACAACAAAACATAAAGGGAGGACGCCTTGATAGGAAGAAATGACATCTTCTTAAGTGTTTTTAAATTACTTCAATGTATCTGTTTTTTTTTTTTGGGGGGGGGGGCGGGGAGACCGAGCCTTGCTCTGTTGCCCAGGCTGGAGTGCAGTGGCGCCATCTCGTCTCACTGCAAGCTCTGCCTCCAGGGTTGATGCCATTCTAGATGAGATTTTTAATGTTGTTACCAGAAAGAAATGATAAATGTTTAAAGTAATGGATATGGTAACTACCCTAATTTGATCATTATACTATGTATACATGCACCGAAACATCACGTTGTGCCCCATAAATATATACAATTATTATGTGTCAATCATAAATTTAAAAAGTAAATAAAAATAAAAGAATCTAGTTTATACTATCTACAAGAATCAGAATAAACAGAAAGTAATGAAAATCTAAAAGTAAATGCAAGAGAGAGAGAGGTTGGAGGAGAGAGAGGATGGATATCAATATCAATGTTAGAAGGTGGACTTCAGGGTTGAAAGCACTAAACAGAATATAAAATAGGCCGACATGTAGTGATAAAAGTCACATTTTGTGAAGCAGATTTGCAGTCATAGAGCTTTGCAAGACACATTACAGCAGCTCAATATAAAAAGTAAGAACTACATATCACACTGGCAACATGAAGAAAATATAATTTGAAGAAGAACATTTAATATATTTCTTTTGAAATTTGAGTAAATCTAAGCATGTCATGAAAATTAACTGACTTAATCCTCACAATAATAACTCTGTGAACGGAACACAATTATAATCTGTATGTACAATTGAGAAAAACTACAAATGATAAATAAGTCAACAGGTTTTTTTTTGGACATATCCAATAAGAATTACAAATCCTTCATATGCTTGATTAAGGACAAAAGAAAGGGAGTAAAACATAAAAGAATAGAGATAAGAAGATTTAACTACAGAGAGTATTTACAGAATAACATATGTTATGATATGCAATTCTATGGCAGCCCATTTGAAAAGCAAAATAAATGAATGCATTTTTGGCAAAATATGTAATTACCACAATTGAATGAAAAATTCATGGAAAATCTGAAATGATCACTTAGAAAAGTATTGAAGGAACAGATATATTCACAGGTAATTTCTATTAAATATATAAAAAGTATGTACTTGAGGTACATTAAAGTAAGGGATGAATATTCATGATCAGAACATGTATGGATGGTGATATTGGAGAAGCGTTTGATAAAATTCAGTAGCCATGCTCTCTCTCAGATACAGTTCCCCTTCCTCCCTCCAGGGGGCGCCATGGAAACGCAGGGCCCTCCCTGGCCCTGGGGACTGGGTGACGTCAGGGGTGAGCCTCTCGTGATTGGCTGCATCACCCTGCGTAAGGTCAAAAGCACGAAAAGACAGCCCCGACACCCGGAGTCATTGTGGCTCCGGCCGGGTTGCGCCTGCCCTCGGGCCCTCAGGGAGGCGGGGGTTCGAGAGAGCGAGTTCGAGGCCAACCTGGTTCACATTGGTTGAAAATAAAAATTTTTTATCGTTCCCTATATAACAACAAAACATAAAGGGAGGACGCCTTGATAGGAAGAAATGACATCTTCTTAAGTGTTTTTAAATTACTTCAATGTATCTGTTTTTTTTTTTTTGGGGGGGGGGGGCGGGGAGACCGAGCCTTGCTCTGTTGCCCAGGCTGGAGTGCAGTGGCGCCATCTCGTCTCACTGCAAGCTCTGCCTCCAGGGTTGATGCCATTCTAGATGAGATTTTTAATGTTGTTACCAGAAAGAAATGATAAATGTTTAAAGTAATGGATATGGTAACTACCCTAATTTGATCATTATACTATGTATACATGCACCGAAACATCACGTTGTGCCCCATAAATATATACAATTATTATGTGTCAATCATAAATTTAAAAAGTAAATAAAAATAAAAGAATCTAGTTTATACTATCTACAAGAATCAGAATAAACAGAAAGTAATGAAAATCTAAAAGTAAATGCAAGAGAGAGAGAGGTTGGAGGAGAGAGAGGATGGATATCAATATCAATGTTAGAAGGTGGACTTCAGGGTTGAAAGCACTAAACAGAATATAAAATAGGCCGACATGTAGTGATAAAAGTCACATTTTGTGAAGCAGATTTGCAGTCATAGAGCTTTGCAAGACACATTACAGCAGCTCAATATAAAAAGTAAGAACTACATATCACACTGGCAACATGAAGAAAATATAATTTGAAGAAGAACATTTAATATATTTCTTTTGAAATTTGAGTAAATCTAAGCATGTCATGAAAATTAACTGACTTAATCCTCACAATAATAACTCTGTGAACGGAACACAATTATAATCTGTATGTACAATTGAGAAAAACTACAAATGATAAATAAGTCAACAGGTTTTTTTTTGGACATATCCAATAAGAATTACAAATCCTTCATATGCTTGATTAAGGACAAAAGAAAGGGAGTAAAACATAAAAGAATAGAGATAAGAAGATTTAACTACAGAGAGTATTTACAGAATAACATATGTTATGATATGCAATTCTATGGCAGCCCATTTGAAAAGCAAAATAAATGAATGCATTTTTGGCAAAATATGTAATTACCACAATTGAATGAAAAATACATGGAAAATCTGAAATGATCACTTAGAAAAGTATTGAAGGAACAGATATATTCACAGGTAATTTCTATTAAATATATAAAAAGTATGTACTTGAGGTACATTAAAGTAAGGGATGAATATTCATGATCAGAACATGTATGGATGGTGATATTGGAGAAGCGTTTGATAAAATTCAGTAGCCATGCTCTCTCTCAGATACAGTTCCCCTTCCTCCCTCCAGGGGGCGCCATGGAAACGCAGGGCCCTCCCTGGCCCTGGGGACTGGGTGACGTCAGGGGTGAGCCTCTCGTGATTGGCTGCATCACCCTGCGTAAGGTCAAAAGCACGAAAAGACAGCCCCGACACCCGGAGTCATTGTGGCTCCGGCCGGGTTGCGCCTGCCCTCGGGCCCTCAGGGAGGCGGGGGTTCGAGAGAGCGAGTTCGAGGCCAACCTGGTTCACATTGGTTGAAAATAAAAATTTTTTATCGTTCCCTATATAACAACAAAACATAAAGGGAGGACGCCTTGATAGGAAGAAATGACATCTTCTTAAGTGTTTTTAAATTACTTCAATGTATCTGTTTTTTTTTTTTTGGGGGGGGGGGGCGGGGAGACCGAGCCTTGCTCTGTTGCCCAGGCTGGAGTGCAGTGGCGCCATCTCGTCTCACTGCAAGCTCTGCCTCCAGGGTTGATGCCATTCTAGATGAGATTTTTAATGTTGTTACCAGAAAGAAATGATAAATGTTTAAAGTAATGGATATGGTAACTACCCTAATTTGATCATTATACTATGTATACATGCACCGAAACATCACGTTGTGCCCCATAAATATATACAATTATTATGTGTCAATCATAAATTTAAAAAGTAAATAAAAATAAAAGAATCTAGTTTATACTATCTACAAGAATCAGAATAAACAGAAAGTAATGAAAATCTAAAAGTAAATGCAAGAGAGAGAGAGGTTGGAGGAGAGAGAGGATGGATATCAATATCAATGTTAGAAGGTGGACTTCAGGGTTGAAAGCACTAAACAGAATATAAAATAGGCCGACATGTAGTGATAAAAGTCACATTTTGTGAAGCAGATTTGCAGTCATAGAGCTTTGCAAGACACATTACAGCAGCTCAATATAAAAAGTAAGAACTACATATCACACTGGCAACATGAAGAAAATATAATTTGAAGAAGAACATTTAATATATTTCTTTTGAAATTTGAGTAAATCTAAGCATGTCATGAAAATTAACTGACTTAATCCTCACAATAATAACTCTGTGAACGGAACACAATTATAATCTGTATGTACAATTGAGAAAAACTACAAATGATAAATAAGTCAACAGGTTTTTTTTTGGACATATCCAATAAGAATTACAAATCCTTCATATGCTTGATTAAGGACAAAAGAAAGGGAGTAAAACATAAAAGAATAGAGATAAGAAGATTTAACTACAGAGAGTATTTACAGAATAACATATGTTATGATATGCAATTCTATGGCAGCCCATTTGAAAAGCAAAATAAATGAATGCATTTTTGGCAAAATATGTAATTACCACAATTGAATGAAAAATACATGGAAAATCTGAAATGATCACTTAGAAAAGTATTGAAGGAACAGATATATTCACAGGTAATTTCTATTAAATATATAAAAAGTATGTACTTGAGGTACATTAAAGTAAGGGATGAATATTCATGATCAGAACATGTATGGATGGTGATATTGGAGAAGCGTTTGATAAAATTCAGTAGCCATGCTCTCTCTCAGATACAGTTCCCCTTCCTCCCTCCAGGGGGCGCCATGGAAACGCAGGGCCCTCCCTGGCCCTGGGGACTGGGTGACGTCAGGGGTGAGCCTCTCGTGATTGGCTGCATCACCCTGCGTAAGGTCAAAAGCACGAAAAGACAGCCCCGACACCCGGAGTCATTGTGGCTCCGGCCGGGTTGCGCCTGCCCTCGGGCCCTCAGGGAGGCGGGGGTTCGAGAGAGCGAGTTCGAGGCCAACCTGGTTCACATTGGTTGAAAATAAAAATTTTTTATCGTTCCCTATATAACAACAAAACATAAAGGGAGGACGCCTTGATAGGAAGAAATGACATCTTCTTAAGTGTTTTTAAATTACTTCAATGTATCTGTTTTTTTTTTTTTGGGGGGGGGGGCGGGGAGACCGAGCCTTGCTCTGTTGCCCAGGCTGGAGTGCAGTGGCGCCATCTCGTCTCACTGCAAGCTCTGCCTCCAGGGTTGATGCCATTCTAGATGAGATTTTTAATGTTGTTACCAGAAAGAAATGATAAATGTTTAAAGTAATGGATATGGTAACTACCCTAATTTGATCATTATACTATGTATACATGCACCGAAACATCACGTTGTGCCCCATAAATATATACAATTATTATGTGTCAATCATAAATTTAAAAAGTAAATAAAAATAAAAGAATCTAGTTTATACTATCTACAAGAATCAGAATAAACAGAAAGTAATGAAAATCTAAAAGTAAATGCAAGAGAGAGAGAGGTTGGAGGAGAGAGAGGATGGATATCAATATCAATGTTAGAAGGTGGACTTCAGGGTTGAAAGCACTAAACAGAATATAAAATAGGCCGACATGTAGTGATAAAAGTCACATTTTGTGAAGCAGATTTGCAGTCATAGAGCTTTGCAAGACACATTACAGCAGCTCAATATAAAAAGTAAGAACTACATATCACACTGGCAACATGAAGAAAATATAATTTGAAGAAGAACATTTAATATATTTCTTTTGAAATTTGAGTAAATCTAAGCATGTCATGAAAATTAACTGACTTAATCCTCACAATAATAACTCTGTGAACGGAACACAATTATAATCTGTATGTACAATTGAGAAAAACTACAAATGATAAATAAGTCAACAGGTTTTTTTTTGGACATATCCAATAAGAATTACAAATCCTTCATATGCTTGATTAAGGACAAAAGAAAGGGAGTAAAACATAAAAGAATAGAGATAAGAAGATTTAACTACAGAGAGTATTTACAGAATAACATATGTTATGATATGCAATTCTATGGCAGCCCATTTGAAAAGCAAAATAAATGAATGCATTTTTGGCAAAATATGTAATTACCACAATTGAATGAAAAATACATGGAAAATCTGAAATGATCACTTAGAAAAGTATTGAAGGAACAGATATATTCACAGGTAATTTCTATTAAATATATAAAAAGTATGTACTTGAGGTACATTAAAGTAAGGGATGAATATTCATGATCAGAACATGTATGGATGGTGATATTGGAGAAGCGTTTGATAAAATTCAGTAGCCATGCTCTCTCTCAGATACAGTTCCCCTTCCTCCCTCCAGGGGGCGCCATGGAAACGCAGGGCCCTCCCTGGCCCTGGGGACTGGGTGACGTCAGGGGTGAGCCTCTCGTGATTGGCTGCATCACCCTGCGTAAGGTCAAAAGCACGAAAAGACAGCCCCGACACCCGGAGTCATTGTGGCTCCGGCCGGGTTGCGCCTGCCCTCGGGCCCTCAGGGAGGCGGGGGTTCGAGAGAGCGAGTTCGAGGCCAACCTGGTTCACATTGGTTGAAAATAAAAATTTTTTATCGTTCCCTATATAACAACAAAACATAAAGGGAGGACGCCTTGATAGGAAGAAATGACATCTTCTTAAGTGTTTTTAAATTACTTCAATGTATCTGTTTTTTTTTTTTTGGGGGGGGGGGCGGGGAGACCGAGCCTTGCTCTGTTGCCCAGGCTGGAGTGCAGTGGCGCCATCTCGTCTCACTGCAAGCTCTGCCTCCAGGGTTGATGCCATTCTAGATGAGATTTTTAATGTTGTTACCAGAAAGAAATGATAAATGTTTAAAGTAATGGATATGGTAACTACCCTAATTTGATCATTATACTATGTATACATGCACCGAAACATCACGTTGTGCCCCATAAATATATACAATTATTATGTGTCAATCATAAATTTCAAAAGTAAATAAAAATAAAAGAATCTAGTTTATACTATCTACAAGAATCAGAATAAACAGAAAGTAATGAAAATCTAAAAGTAAATGCAAGAGAGAGAGAGGTTGGAGGAGAGAGAGGATGGATATCAATATCAATGTTAGAAGGTGGACTTCAGGGTTGAAAGCACTAAACAGAATATAAAATAGGCCGACATGTAGTGATAAAAGTCACATTTTGTGAAGCAGATTTGCAGTCATAGAGCTTTGCAAGACACATTACAGCAGCTCAATATAAAAAGTAAGAACTACATATCACACTGGCAACATGAAGAAAATATAATTTGAAGAAGAACATTTAATATATTTCTTTTGAAATTTGAGTAAATCTAAGCATGTCATGAAAATTAACTGACTTAATCCTCACAATAATAACTCTGTGAACGGAACACAATTATAATCTGTATGTACAATTGAGAAAAACTACAAATGATAAATAAGTCAACAGGTTTTTTTTTGGACATATCCAATAAGAATTACAAATCCTTCATATGCTTGATTAAGGACAAAAGAAAGGGAGTAAAACATAAAAGAATAGAGATAAGAAGATTTAACTACAGAGAGTATTTACAGAATAACATATGTTATGATATGCAATTCTATGGCAGCCCATTTGAAAAGCAAAATAAATGAATGCATTTTTGGCAAAATATGTAATTACCACAATTGAATGAAAAATACATGGAAAATCTGAAATGATCACTTAGAAAAGTATTGAAGGAACAGATATATTCACAGGTAATTTCTATTAAATATATAAAAAGTATGTACTTGAGGTACATTAAAGTAAGGGATGAATATTCATGATCAGAACATGTATGGATGGTGATATTGGAGAAGCGTTTGATAAAATTCAGTAGCCATGCTCTCTCTCAGATACAGTTCCCCTTCCTCCCTCCAGGGGGCGCCATGGAAACGCAGGGCCCTCCCTGGCCCTGGGGACTGGGTGACGTCAGGGGTGAGCCTCTCGTGATTGGCTGCATCACCCTGCGTAAGGTCAAAAGCACGAAAAGACAGCCCCGACACCCGGAGTCATTGTGGCTCCGGCCGGGTTGCGCCTGCCCTCGGGCCCTCAGGGAGGCGGGGGTTCGAGAGAGCGAGTTCGAGGCCAACCTGGTTCACATTGGTTGAAAATAAAAATTTTTTATCGTTCCCTATATAACAACAAAACATAAAGGGAGGACGCCTTGATAGGAAGAAATGACATCTTCTTAAGTGTTTTTAAATTACTTCAATGTATCTGTTTTTTTTTTTTTGGGGGGGGGGGCGGGGAGACCGAGCCTTGCTCTGTTGCCCAGGCTGGAGTGCAGTGGCGCCATCTCGTCTCACTGCAAGCTCTGCCTCCAGGGTTGATGCCATTCTAGATGAGATTTTTAATGTTGTTACCAGAAAGAAATGATAAATGTTTAAAGTAATGGATATGGTAACTACCCTAATTTGATCATTATACTATGTATACATGCACCGAAACATCACGTTGTGCCCCATAAATATATACAATTATTATGTGTCAATCATAAATTTCAAAAGTAAATAAAAATAAAAGAATCTAGTTTATACTATCTACAAGAATCAGAATAAACAGAAAGTAATGAAAATCTAAAAGTAAATGCAAGAGAGAGAGAGGTTGGAGGAGAGAGAGGATGGATATCAATATCAATGTTAGAAGGTGGACTTCAGGGTTGAAAGCACTAAACAGAATATAAAATAGGCCGACATGTAGTGATAAAAGTCACATTTTGTGAAGCAGATTTGCAGTCATAGAGCTTTGCAAGACACATTACAGCAGCTCAATATAAAAAGTAAGAACTACATATCACACTGGCAACATGAAGAAAATATAATTTGAAGAAGAACATTTAATATATTTCTTTTGAAATTTGAGTAAATCTAAGCATGTCATGAAAATTAACTGACTTAATCCTCACAATAATAACTCTGTGAACGGAACACAATTATAATCTGTATGTACAATTGAGAAAAACTACAAATGATAAATAAGTCAACAGGTTTTTTTTTGGACATATCCAATAAGAATTACAAATCCTTCATATGCTTGATTAAGGACAAAAGAAAGGGAGTAAAACATAAAAGAATAGAGATAAGAAGATTTAACTACAGAGAGTATTTACAGAATAACATATGTTATGATATGCAATTCTATGGCAGCCCATTTGAAAAGCAAAATAAATGAATGCATTTTTGGCAAAATATGTAATTACCACAATTGAATGAAAAATACATGGAAAATCTGAAATGATCACTTAGAAAAGTATTGAAGGAACAGATATATTCACAGGTAATTTCTATTAAATATATAAAAAGTATGTACTTGAGGTACATTAAAGTAAGGGATGAATATTCATGATCAGAACATGTATGGATGGTGATATTGGAGAAGCGTTTGATAAAATTCAGTAGCCATGCTCTCTCTCAGATACAGTTCCCCTTCCTCCCTCCAGGGGGCGCCATGGAAACGCAGGGCCCTCCCTGGCCCTGGGGACTGGGTGACGTCAGGGGTGAGCCTCTCGTGATTGGCTGCATCACCCTGCGTAAGGTCAAAAGCACGAAAAGACAGCCCCGACACCCGGAGTCATTGTGGCTCCGGCCGGGTTGCGCCTGCCCTCGGGCCCTCAGGGAGGCGGGGGTTCGAGAGAGCGAGTTCGAGGCCAACCTGGTTCACATTGGTTGAAAATAAAAATTTTTTATCGTTCCCTATATAACAACAAAACATAAAGGGAGGACGCCTTGATAGGAAGAAATGACATCTTCTTAAGTGTTTTTAAATTACTTCAATGTATCTGTTTTTTTTTTTTTGGGGGGGGGGGCGGGGAGACCGAGCCTTGCTCTGTTGCCCAGGCTGGAGTGCAGTGGCGCCATCTCGTCTCACTGCAAGCTCTGCCTCCAGGGTTGATGCCATTCTAGATGAGATTTTTAATGTTGTTACCAGAAAGAAATGATAAATGTTTAAAGTAATGGATATGGTAACTACCCTAATTTGATCATTATACTATGTATACATGCACCGAAACATCACGTTGTGCCCCATAAATATATACAATTATTATGTGTCAATCATAAATTTAAAAAGTAAATAAAAATAAAAGAATCTAGTTTATACTATCTACAAGAATCAGAATAAACAGAAAGTAATGAAAATCTAAAAGTAAATGCAAGAGAGAGAGAGGTTGGAGGAGAGAGAGGATGGATATCAATATCAATGTTAGAAGGTGGACTTCAGGGTTGAAAGCACTAAACAGAATATAAAATAGGCCGACATGTAGTGATAAAAGTCACATTTTGTGAAGCAGATTTGCAGTCATAGAGCTTTGCAAGACACATTACAGCAGCTCAATATAAAAAGTAAGAACTACATATCACACTGGCAACATGAAGAAAATATAATTTGAAGAAGAACATTTAATATATTTCTTTTGAAATTTGAGTAAATCTAAGCATGTCATGAAAATTAACTGACTTAATCCTCACAATAATAACTCTGTGAACGGAACACAATTATAATCTGTATGTACAATTGAGAAAAACTACAAATGATAAATAAGTCAACAGGTTTTTTTTTGGACATATCCAATAAGAATTACAAATCCTTCATATGCTTGATTAAGGACAAAAGAAAGGGAGTAAAACATAAAAGAATAGAGATAAGAAGATTTAACTACTGAGAGTATTTACAGAATAACATATGTTATGATATGCAATTCTATGGCAGCCCATTTGAAAAGCAAAATAAATGAATGCATTTTTGGCAAAATATGTAATTACCACAATTGAATGAAAAATTCATGGAAAATCTGAAATGATCACTTAGAAAAGTATTGAAGGAACAGATATATTCACAGGTAATTTCTATTAAATATATAAAAAGTATGTACTTGAGGTACATTAAAGTAAGGGATGAATATTCATGATCAGAACATGTATGGATGGTGATATTGGAGAAGCGTTTGATAAAATTCAGTAGCCATGCTCTCTCTCAGATACAGTTCCCCTTCCTCCCTCCAGGGGGCGCCATGGAAACGCAGGGCCCTCCCTGGCCCTGGGGACTGGGTGACGTCAGGGGTGAGCCTCTCGTGATTGGCTGCATCACCCTGCGTAAGGTCAAAAGCACGAAAAGACAGCCCCGACACCCGGAGTCATTGTGGCTCCGGCCGGGTTGCGCCTGCCCTCGGGCCCTCAGGGAGGCGGGGGTTCGAGAGAGCGAGTTCGAGGCCAACCTGGTTCACATTGGTTGAAAATAAAAATTTTTTATCGTTCCCTATATAACAACAAAACATAAAGGGAGGACGCCTTGATAGGAAGAAATGACATCTTCTTAAGTGTTTTTAAATTACTTCAATGTATCTGTTTTTTTTTTTTTTGGGGGGGGGGGCGGGGAGACCGAGCCTTGCTCTGTTGCCCAGGCTGGAGTGCAGTGGCGCCATCTCGTCTCACTGCAAGCTCTGCCTCCAGGGTTGATGCCATTCTAGATGAGATTTTTAATGTTGTTACCAGAAAGAAATGATAAATGTTTAAAGTAATGGATATGGTAACTACCCTAATTTGATCATTATACTATGTATACATGCACCGAAACATCACGTTGTGCCCCATAAATATATACAATTATTATGTGTCAATCATAAATTTAAAAAGTAAATAAAAATAAAAGAATCTAGTTTATACTATCTACAAGAATCAGAATAAACAGAAAGTAATGAAAATCTAAAAGTAAATGCAAGAGAGAGAGAGGTTGGAGGAGAGAGAGGATGGATATCAATATCAATGTTAGAAGGTGGACTTCAGGGTTGAAAGCACTAAACAGAATATAAAATAGGCCGACATGTAGTGATAAAAGTCACATTTTGTGAAGCAGATTTGCAGTCATAGAGCTTTGCAAGACACATTACAGCAGCTCAATATAAAAAGTAAGAACTACATATCACACTGGCAACATGAAGAAAATATAATTTGAAGAAGAACATTTAATATATTTCTTTTGAAATTTGAGTAAATCTAAGCATGTCATGAAAATTAACTGACTTAATCCTCACAATAATAACTCTGTGAACGGAACACAATTATAATCTGTATGTACAATTGAGAAAAACTACAAATGATAAATAAGTCAACAGGTTTTTTTTTGGACATATCCAATAAGAATTACAAATCCTTCATATGCTTGATTAAGGACAAAAGAAAGGGAGTAAAACATAAAAGAATAGAGATAAGAAGATTTAACTACAGAGAGTATTTACAGAATAACATATGTTATGATATGCAATTCTATGGCAGCCCATTTGAAAAGCAAAATAAATGAATGCATTTTTGGCAAAATATGTAATTACCACAATTGAATGAAAAATACATGGAAAATCGGAAATGATCACTTAGAAAAGTATTGAAGGAACAGATATATTCACAGGTAATTTCTATTAAATATATAAAAAGTATGTACTTGAGGTACATTAAAGTAAGGGATGAATATTCATGATCAGAACATGTATGGATGGTGATATTGGAGAAGCGTTTGATAAAATTCAGTAGCCATGCTCTCTCTCAGATACAGTTCCCCTTCCTCCCTCCAGGGGGCGCCATGGAAACGCAGGGCCCTCCCTGGCCCTGGGGACTGGGTGACGTCAGGGGTGAGCCTCTCGTGATTGGCTGCATCACCCTGCGTAAGGTCAAAAGCACGAAAAGACAGCCCCGACACCCGGAGTCATTGTGGCTCCGGCCGGGTTGCGCCTGCCCTCGGGCCCTCAGGGAGGCGGGGGTTCGAGAGAGCGAGTTCGAGGCCAACCTGGTTCACATTGGTTGAAAATAAAAATTTTTTATCGTTCCCTATATAACAACAAAACATAAAGGGAGGACGCCTTGATAGGAAGAAATGACATCTTCTTAAGTGTTTTTAAATTACTTCAATGTATCTGTTTTTTTTTTTTTTGGGGGGGGGGGCGGGGAGACCGAGCCTTGCTCTGTTGCCCAGGCTGGAGTGCAGTGGCGCCATCTCGTCTCACTGCAAGCTCTGCCTCCAGGGTTGATGCCATTCTAGATGAGATTTTTAATGTTGTTACCAGAAAGAAATGATAAATGTTTAAAGTAATGGATATGGTAACTACCCTAATTTGATCATTATACTATGTATACATGCACCGAAACATCACGTTGTGCCCCATAAATATATACAATTATTATGTGTCAATCATAAATTTAAAAAGTAAATAAAAATAAAAGAATCTAGTTTATACTATCTACAAGAATCAGAATAAACAGAAAGTAATGAAAATCTAAAAGTAAATGCAAGAGAGAGAGAGGTTGGAGGAGAGAGAGGATGGATATCAATATCAATGTTAGAAGGTGGACTTCAGGGTTGAAAGCACTAAACAGAATATAAAATAGGCCGACATGTAGTGATAAAAGTCACATTTTGTGAAGCAGATTTGCAGTCATAGAGCTTTGCAAGACACATTACAGCAGCTCAATATAAAAAGTAAGAACTACATATCACACTGGCAACATGAAGAAAATATAATTTGAAGAAGAACATTTAATATATTTCTTTTGAAATTTGAGTAAATCTAAGCATGTCATGAAAATTAACTGACTTAATCCTCACAATAATAACTCTGTGAACGGAACACAATTATAATCTGTATGTACAATTGAGAAAAACTACAAATGATAAATAAGTCAACAGGTTTTTTTTTGGACATATCCAATAAGAATTACAAATCCTTCATATGCTTGATTAAGGACAAAAGAAAGGGAGTAAAACATAAAAGAATAGAGATAAGAAGATTTAACTACAGAGAGTATTTACAGAATAACATATGTTATGATATGCAATTCTATGGCAGCCCATTTGAAAAGCAAAATAAATGAATGCATTTTTGGCAAAATATGTAATTACCACAATTGAATGAAAAATACATGGAAAATCTGAAATGATCACTTAGAAAAGTATTGAAGGAACAGATATATTCACAGGTAATTTCTATTAAATATATAAAAAGTATGTACTTGAGGTACATTAAAGTAAGGGATGAATATTCATGATCAGAACATGTATGGATGGTGATATTGGAGAAGCGTTTGATAAAATTCAGTAGCCATGCTCTCTCTCAGATACAGTTCCCCTTCCTCCCTCCAGGGGGCGCCATGGAAACGCAGGGCCCTCCCTGGCCCTGGGGACTGGGTGACGTCAGGGGTGAGCCTCTCGTGATTGGCTGCATCACCCTGCGTAAGGTCAAAAGCACGAAAAGACAGCCCCGACACCCGGAGTCATTGTGGCTCCGGCCGGGTTGCGCCTGCCCTCGGGCCCTCAGGGAGGCGGGGGTTCGAGAGAGCGAGTTCGAGGCCAACCTGGTTCACATTGGTTGAAAATAAAAATTTTTTATCGTTCCCTATATAACAACAAAACATAAAGGGAGGACGCCTTGATAGGAAGAAATGACATCTTCTTAAGTGTTTTTAAATTACTTCAATGTATCTGTTTTTTTTTTTTTTGGGGGGGGGGGCGGGGAGACCGAGCCTTGCTCTGTTGCCCAGGCTGGAGTGCAGTGGCGCCATCTCGTCTCACTGCAAGCTCTGCCTCCAGGGTTGATGCCATTCTAGATGAGATTTTTAATGTTGTTACCAGAAAGAAATGATAAATGTTTAAAGTAATGGATATGGTAACTACCCTAATTTGATCATTATACTATGTATACATGCACCGAAACATCACGTTGTGCCCCATAAATATATACAATTATTATGTGTCAATCATAAATTTAAAAAGTAAATAAAAATAAAAGAATCTAGTTTATACTATCTACAAGAATCAGAATAAACAGAAAGTAATGAAAATCTAAAAGTAAATGCAAGAGAGAGAGAGGTTGGAGGAGAGAGAGGATGGATATCAATATCAATGTTAGAAGGTGGACTTCAGGGTTGAAAGCACTAAACAGAATATAAAATAGGCCGACATGTAGTGATAAAAGTCACATTTTGTGAAGCAGATTTGCAGTCATAGAGCTTTGCAAGACACATTACAGCAGCTCAATATAAAAAGTAAGAACTACATATCACACTGGCAACATGAAGAAAATATAATTTGAAGAAGAACATTTAATATATTTCTTTTGAAATTTGAGTAAATCTAAGCATGTCATGAAAATTAACTGACTTAATCCTCACAATAATAACTCTGTGAACGGAACACAATTATAATCTGTATGTACAATTGAGAAAAACTACAAATGATAAATAAGTCAACAGGTTTTTTTTTGGACATATCCAATAAGAATTACAAATCCTTCATATGCTTGATTAAGGACAAAAGAAAGGGAGTAAAACATAAAAGAATAGAGATAAGAAGATTTAACTACAGAGAGTATTTACAGAATAACATATGTTATGATATGCAATTCTATGGCAGCCCATTTGAAAAGCAAAATAAATGAATGCATTTTTGGCAAAATATGTAATTACCACAATTGAATGAAAAATACATGGAAAATCTGAAATGATCACTTAGAAAAGTATTGAAGGAACAGATATATTCACAGGTAATTTCTATTAAATATATAAAAAGTATGTACTTGAGGTACATTAAAGTAAGGGATGAATATTCATGATCAGAACATGTATGGATGGTGATATTGGAGAAGCGTTTGATAAAATTCAGTAGCCATGCTCTCTCTCAGATACAGTTCCCCTTCCTCCCTCCAGGGGGCGCCATGGAAACGCAGGGCCCTCCCTGGCCCTGGGGACTGGGTGACGTCAGGGGTGAGCCTCTCGTGATTGGCTGCATCACCCTGCGTAAGGTCAAAAGCACGAAAAGACAGCCCCGACACCCGGAGTCATTGTGGCTCCGGCCGGGTTGCGCCTGCCCTCGGGCCCTCAGGGAGGCGGGGGTTCGAGAGAGCGAGTTCGAGGCCAACCTGGTTCACATTGGTTGAAAATAAAAATTTTTTATCGTTCCCTATATAACAACAAAACATAAAGGGAGGACGCCTTGATAGGAAGAAATGACATCTTCTTAAGTGTTTTTAAATTACTTCAATGTATCTGTTTTTTTTTTTTTTGGGGGGGGGGGCGGGGAGACCGAGCCTTGCTCTGTTGCCCAGGCTGGAGTGCAGTGGCGCCATCTCGTCTCACTGCAAGCTCTGCCTCCAGGGTTGATGCCATTCTAGATGAGATTTTTAATGTTGTTACCAGAAAGAAATGATAAATGTTTAAAGTAATGGATATGGTAACTACCCTAATTTGATCATTATACTATGTATACATGCACCGAAACATCACGTTGTGCCCCATAAATATATACAATTATTATGTGTCAATCATAAATTTAAAAAGTAAATAAAAATAAAAGAATCTAGTTTATACTATCTACAAGAATCAGAATAAACAGAAAGTAATGAAAATCTAAAAGTAAATGCAAGAGAGAGAGAGGTTGGAGGAGAGAGAGGATGGATATCAATATCAATGTTAGAAGGTGGACTTCAGGGTTGAAAGCACTAAACAGAATATAAAATAGGCCGACATGTAGTGATAAAAGTCACATTTTGTGAAGCAGATTTGCAGTCATAGAGCTTTGCAAGACACATTACAGCAGCTCAATATAAAAAGTAAGAACTACATATCACACTGGCAACATGAAGAAAATATAATTTGAAGAAGAACATTTAATATATTTCTTTTGAAATTTGAGTAAATCTAAGCATGTCATGAAAATTAACTGACTTAATCCTCACAATAATAACTCTGTGAACGGAACACAATTATAATCTGTATGTACAATTGAGAAAAACTACAAATGATAAATAAGTCAACAGGTTTTTTTTTGGACATATCCAATAAGAATTACAAATCCTTCATATGCTTGATTAAGGACAAAAGAAAGGGAGTAAAACATAAAAGAATAGAGATAAGAAGATTTAACTACTGAGAGTATTTACAGAATAACATATGTTATGATATGCAATTCTATGGCAGCCCATTTGAAAAGCAAAATAAATGAATGCATTTTTGGCAAAATATGTAATTACCACAATTGAATGAAAAATTCATGGAAAATCTGAAATGATCACTTAGAAAAGTATTGAAGGAACAGATATATTCACAGGTAATTTCTATTAAATATATAAAAAGTATGTACTTGAGGTACATTAAAGTAAGGGATGAATATTCATGATCAGAACATGTATGGATGGTGATATTGGAGAAGCGTTTGATAAAATTCAGTAGCCATGCTCTCTCTCAGATACAGTTCCCCTTCCTCCCTCCAGGGGGCGCCATGGAAACGCAGGGCCCTCCCTGGCCCTGGGGACTGGGTGACGTCAGGGGTGAGCCTCTCGTGATTGGCTGCATCACCCTGCGTAAGGTCAAAAGCACGAAAAGACAGCCCCGACACCCGGAGTCATTGTGGCTCCGGCCGGGTTGCGCCTGCCCTCGGGCCCTCAGGGAGGCGGGGGTTCGAGAGAGCGAGTTCGAGGCCAACCTGGTTCACATTGGTTGAAAATAAAAATTTTTTATCGTTCCCTATATAACAACAAAACATAAAGGGAGGACGCCTTGATAGGAAGAAATGACATCTTCTTAAGTGTTTTTAAATTACTTCAATGTATCTGTTTTTTTTTTTTTGGGGGGGGGGGCGGGGAGACCGAGCCTTGCTCTGTTGCCCAGGCTGGAGTGCAGTGGCGCCATCTCGTCTCACTGCAAGCTCTGCCTCCAGGGTTGATGCCATTCTAGATGAGATTTTTAATGTTGTTACCAGAAAGAAATGATAAATGTTTAAAGTAATGGATATGGTAACTACCCTAATTTGATCATTATACTATGTATACATGCACCGAAACATCACGTTGTGCCCCATAAATATATACAATTATTATGTGTCAATCATAAATTTAAAAAGTAAATAAAAATAAAAGAATCTAGTTTATACTATCTACAAGAATCAGAATAAACAGAAAGTAATGAAAATCTAAAAGTAAATGCAAGAGAGAGAGAGGTTGGAGGAGAGAGAGGATGGATATCAATATCAATGTTAGAAGGTGGACTTCAGGGTTGAAAGCACTAAACAGAATATAAAATAGGCCGACATGTAGTGATAAAAGTCACATTTTGTGAAGCAGATTTGCAGTCATAGAGCTTTGCAAGACACATTACAGCAGCTCAATATAAAAAGTAAGAACTACATATCACACTGGCAACATGAAGAAAATATAATTTGAAGAAGAACATTTAATATATTTCTTTTGAAATTTGAGTAAATCTAAGCATGTCATGAAAATTAACTGACTTAATCCTCACAATAATAACTCTGTGAACGGAACACAATTATAATCTGTATGTACAATTGAGAAAAACTACAAATGATAAATAAGTCAACAGGTTTTTTTTTGGACATATCCAATAAGAATTACAAATCCTTCATATGCTTGATTAAGGACAAAAGAAAGGGAGTAAAACATAAAAGAATAGAGATAAGAAGATTTAACTACAGAGAGTATTTACAGAATAACATATGTTATGATATGCAATTCTATGGCAGCCCATTTGAAAAGCAAAATAAATGAATGCATTTTTGGCAAAATATGTAATTACCACAATTGAATGAAAAATACATGGAAAATCTGAAATGATCACTTAGAAAAGTATTGAAGGAACAGATATATTCACAGGTAATTTCTATTAAATATATAAAAAGTATGTACTTGAGGTACATTAAAGTAAGGGATGAATATTCATGATCAGAACATGTATGGATGGTGATATTGGAGAAGCGTTTGATAAAATTCAGTAGCCATGCTCTCTCTCAGATACAGTTCCCCTTCCTCCCTCCAGGGGGCGCCATGGAAACGCAGGGCCCTCCCTGGCCCTGGGGACTGGGTGACGTCAGGGGTGAGCCTCTCGTGATTGGCTGCATCACCCTGCGTAAGGTCAAAAGCACGAAAAGACAGCCCCGACACCCGGAGTCATTGTGGCTCCGGCCGGGTTGCGCCTGCCCTCGGGCCCTCAGGGAGGCGGGGGTTCGAGAGAGCGAGTTCGAGGCCAACCTGGTTCACATTGGTTGAAAATAAAAATTTTTTATCGTTCCCTATATAACAACAAAACATAAAGGGAGGACGCCTTGATAGGAAGAAATGACATCTTCTTAAGTGTTTTTAAATTACTTCAATGTATCTGTTTTTTTTTTTTTGGGGGGGGGGGCGGGGAGACCGAGCCTTGCTCTGTTGCCCAGGCTGGAGTGCAGTGGCGCCATCTCGTCTCACTGCAAGCTCTGCCTCCAGGGTTGATGCCATTCTAGATGAGATTTTTAATGTTGTTACCAGAAAGAAATGATAAATGTTTAAAGTAATGGATATGGTAACTACCCTAATTTGATCATTATACTATGTATACATGCACCGAAACATCACGTTGTGCCCCATAAATATATGCAATTATTATGTGTCAATCATAAATTTAAAAAGTAAATAAAAATAAAAGAATCTAGTTTATACTATCTACAAGAATCAGAATAAACAGAAAGTAATGAAAATCTAAAAGTAAATGCAAGAGAGAGAGAGGTTGGAGGAGAGAGAGGATGGATATCAATATCAATGTTAGAAGGTGGACTTCAGGGTTGAAAGCACTAAACAGAATATAAAATAGGCCGACATGTAGTGATAAAAGTCACATTTTGTGAAGCAGATTTGCAGTCATAGAGCTTTGCAAGACACATTACAGCAGCTCAATATAAAAAGTAAGAACTACATATCACACTGGCAACATGAAGAAAATATAATTTGAAGAAGAACATTTAATATATTTCTTTTGAAATTTGAGTAAATCTAAGCATGTCATGAAAATTAACTGACTTAATCCTCACAATAATAACTCTGTGAACGGAACACAATTATAATCTGTATGTACAATTGAGAAAAACTACAAATGATAAATAAGTCAACAGGTTTTTTTTTGGACATATCCAATAAGAATTACAAATCCTTCATATGCTTGATTAAGGACAAAAGAAAGGGAGTAAAACATAAAAGAATAGAGATAAGAAGATTTAACTACAGAGAGTATTTACAGAATAACATATGTTATGATATGCAATTCTATGGCAGCCCATTTGAAAAGCAAAATAAATGAATGCATTTTTGGCAAAATATGTAATTACCACAATTGAATGAAAAATACATGGAAAATCTGAAATGATCACTTAGAAAAGTATTGAAGGAACAGATATATTCACAGGTAATTTCTATTAAATATATAAAAAGTATGTACTTGAGGTACATTAAAGTAAGGGATGAATATTCATGATCAGAACATGTATGGATGGTGATATTGGAGAAGCGTTTGATAAAATTCAGTAGCCATGCTCTCTCTCAGATACAGTTCCCCTTCCTCCCTCCAGGGGGCGCCATGGAAACGCAGGGCCCTCCCTGGCCCTGGGGACTGGGTGACGTCAGGGGTGAGCCTCTCGTGATTGGCTGCATCACCCTGCGTAAGGTCAAAAGCACGAAAAGACAGCCCCGACACCCGGAGTCATTGTGGCTCCGGCCGGGTTGCGCCTGCCCTCGGGCCCTCAGGGAGGCGGGGGTTCGAGAGAGCGAGTTCGAGGCCAACCTGGTTCACATTGGTTGAAAATAAAAATTTTTTATCGTTCCCTATATAACAACAAAACATAAAGGGAGGACGCCTTGATAGGAAGAAATGACATCTTCTTAAGTGTTTTTAAATTACTTCAATGTATCTGTTTTTTTTTTTTGGGGGGGGGGGGCGGGGAGACCGAGCCTTGCTCTGTTGCCCAGGCTGGAGTGCAGTGGCGCCATCTCGTCTCACTGCAAGCTCTGCCTCCAGGGTTGATGCCATTCTAGATGAGATTTTTAATGTTGTTACCAGAAAGAAATGATAAATGTTTAAAGTAATGGATATGGTAACTACCCTAATTTGATCATTATACTATGTATACATGCACCGAAACATCACGTTGTGCCCCATAAATATATACAATTATTATGTGTCAATCATAAATTTAAAAAGTAAATAAAAATAAAAGAATCTAGTTTATACTATCTACAAGAATCAGAATAAACAGAAAGTAATGAAAATCTAAAAGTAAATGCAAGAGAGAGAGAGGTTGGAGGAGAGAGAGGATGGATATCAATATCAATGTTAGAAGGTGGACTTCAGGGTTGAAAGCACTAAACAGAATATAAAATAGGCCGACATGTAGTGATAAAAGTCACATTTTGTGAAGCAGATTTGCAGTCATAGAGCTTTGCAAGACACATTACAGCAGCTCAATATAAAAAGTAAGAACTACATATCACACTGGCAACATGAAGAAAATATAATTTGAAGAAGAACATTTAATATATTTCTTTTGAAATTTGAGTAAATCTAAGCATGTCATGAAAATTAACTGACTTAATCCTCACAATAATAACTCTGTGAACGGAACACAATTATAATCTGTATGTACAATTGAGAAAAACTACAAATGATAAATAAGTCAACAGGTTTTTTTTTGGACATATCCAATAAGAATTACAAATCCTTCATATGCTTGATTAAGGACAAAAGAAAGGGAGTAAAACATAAAAGAATAGAGATAAGAAGATTTAACTACTGAGAGTATTTACAGAATAACATATGTTATGATATGCAATTCTATGGCAGCCCATTTGAAAAGCAAAATAAATGAATGCATTTTTGGCAAAATATGTAATTACCACAATTGAATGAAAAATTCATGGAAAATCTGAAATGATCACTTAGAAAAGTATTGAAGGAACAGATATATTCACAGGTAATTTCTATTAAATATATAAAAAGTATGTACTTGAGGTACATTAAAGTAAGGGATGAATATTCATGATCAGAACATGTATGGATGGTGATATTGGAGAAGCGTTTGATAAAATTCAGTAGCCATGCTCTCTCTCAGATACAGTTCCCCTTCCTCCCTCCAGGGGGCGCCATGGAAACGCAGGGCCCTCCCTGGCCCTGGGGACTGGGTGACGTCAGGGGTGAGCCTCTCGTGATTGGCTGCATCACCCTGCGTAAGGTCAAAAGCACGAAAAGACAGCCCCGACACCCGGAGTCATTGTGGCTCCGGCCGGGTTGCGCCTGCCCTCGGGCCCTCAGGGAGGCGGGGGTTCGAGAGAGCGAGTTCGAGGCCAACCTGGTTCACATTGGTTGAAAATAAAAATTTTTTATCGTTCCCTATATAACAACAAAACATAAAGGGAGGACGCCTTGATAGGAAGAAATGACATCTTCTTAAGTGTTTTTAAATTACTTCAATGTATCTGTTTTTTTTTTTTGGGGGGGGGGGGCGGGGAGACCGAGCCTTGCTCTGTTGCCCAGGCTGGAGTGCAGTGGCGCCATCTCGTCTCACTGCAAGCTCTGCCTCCAGGGTTGATGCCATTCTAGATGAGATTTTTAATGTTGTTACCAGAAAGAAATGATAAATGTTTAAAGTAATGGATATGGTAACTACCCTAATTTGATCATTATACTATGTATACATGCACCGAAACATCACGTTGTGCCCCATAAATATATACAATTATTATGTGTCAATCATAAATTTAAAAAGTAAATAAAAATAAAAGAATCTAGTTTATACTATCTACAAGAATCAGAATAAACAGAAAGTAATGAAAATCTAAAAGTAAATGCAAGAGAGAGAGAGGTTGGAGGAGAGAGAGGATGGATATCAATATCAATGTTAGAAGGTGGACTTCAGGGTTGAAAGCACTAAACAGAATATAAAATAGGCCGACATGTAGTGATAAAAGTCACATTTTGTGAAGCAGATTTGCAGTCATAGAGCTTTGCAAGACACATTACAGCAGCTCAATATAAAAAGTAAGAACTACATATCACACTGGCAACATGAAGAAAATATAATTTGAAGAAGAACATTTAATATATTTCTTTTGAAATTTGAGTAAATCTAAGCATGTCATGAAAATTAACTGACTTAATCCTCACAATAATAACTCTGTGAACGGAACACAATTATAATCTGTATGTACAATTGAGAAAAACTACAAATGATAAATAAGTCAACAGGTTTTTTTTTGGACATATCCAATAAGAATTACAAATCCTTCATATGCTTGATTAAGGACAAAAGAAAGGGAGTAAAACATAAAAGAATAGAGATAAGAAGATTTAACTACTGAGAGTATTTACAGAATAACATATGTTATGATATGCAATTCTATGGCAGCCCATTTGAAAAGCAAAATAAATGAATGCATTTTTGGCAAAATATGTAATTACCACAATTGAATGAAAAATTCATGGAAAATCTGAAATGATCACTTAGAAAAGTATTGAAGGAACAGATATATTCACAGGTAATTTCTATTAAATATATAAAAAGTATGTACTTGAGGTACATTAAAGTAAGGGATGAATATTCATGATCAGAACATGTATGGATGGTGATATTGGAGAAGCGTTTGATAAAATTCAGTAGCCATGCTCTCTCTCAGATACAGTTCCCCTTCCTCCCTCCAGGGGGCGCCATGGAAACGCAGGGCCCTCCCTGGCCCTGGGGACTGGGTGACGTCAGGGGTGAGCCTCTCGTGATTGGCTGCATCACCCTGCGTAAGGTCAAAAGCACGAAAAGACAGCCCCGACACCCGGAGTCATTGTGGCTCCGGCCGGGTTGCGCCTGCCCTCGGGCCCTCAGGGAGGCGGGGGTTCGAGAGAGCGAGTTCGAGGCCAACCTGGTTCACATTGGTTGAAAATAAAAATTTTTTATCGTTCCCTATATAACAACAAAACATAAAGGGAGGACGCCTTGATAGGAAGAAATGACATCTTCTTAAGTGTTTTTAAATTACTTCAATGTATCTGTTTTTTTTTTTTTGGGGGGGGGGGCGGGGAGACCGAGCCTTGCTCTGTTGCCCAGGCTGGAGTGCAGTGGCGCCATCTCGTCTCACTGCAAGCTCTGCCTCCAGGGTTGATGCCATTCTAGATGAGATTTTTAATGTTGTTACCAGAAAGAAATGATAAATGTTTAAAGTAATGGATATGGTAACTACCCTAATTTGATCATTATACTATGTATACATGCACCGAAACATCACGTTGTGCCCCATAAATATATACAATTATTATGTGTCAATCATAAATTTAAAAAGTAAATAAAAATAAAAGAATCTAGTTTATACTATCTACAAGAATCAGAATAAACAGAAAGTAATGAAAATCTAAAAGTAAATGCAAGAGAGAGAGAGGTTGGAGGAGAGAGAGGATGGATATCAATATCAATGTTAGAAGGTGGACTTCAGGGTTGAAAGCACTAAACAGAATATAAAATAGGCCGACATGTAGTGATAAAAGTCACATTTTGTGAAGCAGATTTGCAGTCATAGAGCTTTGCAAGACACATTACAGCAGCTCAATATAAAAAGTAAGAACTATATATCACACTGGCAACATGAAGAAAATATAATTTGAAGAAGAACATTTAATATATTTCTTTTGAAATTTGAGTAAATCTAAGCATGTCATGAAAATTAACTGACTTAATCCTCACAATAATAACTCTGTGAACGGAACACAATTATAATCTGTATGTACAATTGAGAAAAACTACAAATGATAAATAAGTCAACAGGTTTTTTTTTGGACATATCCAATAAGAATTACAAATCCTTCATATGCTTGATTAAGGACAAAAGAAAGGGAGTAAAACATAAAAGAATAGAGATAAGAAGATTTAACTACAGAGAGTATTTACAGAATAACATATGTTATGATATGCAATTCTATGGCAGCCCATTTGAAAAGCAAAATAAATGAATGCATTTTTGGCAAAATATGTAATTACCACAATTGAATGAAAAATACATGGAAAATCTGAAATGATCACTTAGAAAAGTATTGAAGGAACAGATATATTCACAGGTAATTTCTATTAAATATATAAAAAGTATGTACTTGAGGTACATTAAAGTAAGGGATGAATATTCATGATCAGAACATGTATGGATGGTGATATTGGAGAAGCGTTTGATAAAATTCAGTAGCCATGCTCTCTCTCAGATACAGTTCCCCTTCCTCCCTCCAGGGGGCGCCATGGAAACGCAGGGCCCTCCCTGGCCCTGGGGACTGGGTGACGTCAGGGGTGAGCCTCTCGTGATTGGCTGCATCACCCTGCGTAAGGTCAAAAGCACGAAAAGACAGCCCCGACACCCGGAGTCATTGTGGCTCCGGCCGGGTTGCGCCTGCCCTCGGGCCCTCAGGGAGGCGGGGGTTCGAGAGAGCGAGTTCGAGGCCAACCTGGTTCACATTGGTTGAAAATAAAAATTTTTTATCGTTCCCTATATAACAACAAAACATAAAGGGAGGACGCCTTGATAGGAAGAAATGACATCTTCTTAAGTGTTTTTAAATTACTTCAATGTATCTGTTTTTTTTTTTTTTGGGGGGGGGGGCGGGGAGACCGAGCCTTGCTCTGTTGCCCAGGCTGGAGTGCAGTGGCGCCATCTCGTCTCACTGCAAGCTCTGCCTCCAGGGTTGATGCCATTCTAGATGAGATTTTTAATGTTGTTACCAGAAAGAAATGATAAATGTTTAAAGTAATGGATATGGTAACTACCCTAATTTGATCATTATACTATGTATACATGCACCGAAACATCACGTTGTGCCCCATAAATATATACAATTATTATGTGTCAATCATAAATTTAAAAAGTAAATAAAAATAAAAGAATCTAGTTTATACTATCTACAAGAATCAGAATAAACAGAAAGTAATGAAAATCTAAAAGTAAATG